>NC_043961.1:47161697-47316697 GCF_902148855.1 Sphaeramia orbicularis | reverse complement strand
TTAATTATAATAACTGGTGTGACTTAGCGGCATTAGCAGATGTTAATATCATGGTCAATCAGCTTCCCTGCTGATTACAGGGTGGGGAAGCAAAATTTACAATATTTTGAGGCAGGGATTGAAAGACAGTGTATGACCGATTAGTTTATTGAAAGTCATGAGAATTTATTTGCCACAAGAAGATTTACATAATAGAAAATGTTTTTATTCTATGTGTCCTCCTCCTTTCTCAATAACTGCCTTCACACGCTTCCTGAAACTTGCGCAAGTGTTCCTCAAATATTCGGGTGACAACTTCTCCCATTCTTCTTTAATAGTATCTTCCAGACTTTCTGGTAATAGTTTTGCTCATAGTCATTCTCTTCTTTACATTATAAACAGTCTTTATGGACACTCCAACTATTTTTGAAATCTCCTTTGGTGTGACGAGTGCATTCAGCAAATCACACACTCTTTGACGTTTGCTTTCTTGATTACTCATATGGGCAAAAGTTTCTGAAAAGGTATGGATAATAGTGTTAGGTATGATTATGACATCAGTATATGTTTGGTTTCAAAACAACTGACGTAGTGCCTGCTGAGAAAAAACAACTAAATGTTCATTGTAAATTTTGCTTCCCCACCCTGTAGGTAGGTGTGCTTTGTGACATTTCAGGACTTTGGCATCATTGTTATCAATCATATTGTAAATGACACCATATAAGGCGGCCATACACTGTGCAATTATTTCGATTGTTGCACGCAGCTCCATCTCAAACTGTGCGAATCAATACCAAGGAATCTGGAAGTGCATAGACGACTGTGTATTGGTGTGAGTCACGAAATGGTAGTGCTAAACAAAAACCACCGAGCTGCTTTGGCAATATGTGCCACTATCTGCGGGGAATCAAAAAAGAAGAAAAGACGACGACGTGTTTGGTGCAGGAATTGGTTGGCCAGACGTGGACAGTATAGGCTGTCAATCCTACAGCGGGAACTAGAGGTAAGCTGCAACAGCTAAATTGCACTAGGCCAATAGCCAGCTACTCTAAGCTTGTACGCTACTGTACGCTTCTGTGTTCGCGCAATGCAGTGTGAGAATTTGAGGCACATCAGCTCGTGGCACTGCTTTGACAGTGCGATACCCTCACGAGGAGTGAGCAGATTTCACACAGCTCCGTTTTCCTTGTGAACACACGATTGCTGGTCGTGAGGTGGTCGTGAGGTGTTAATCGCTTCTCCTTACCCCATGTACACTGCACAAAGTACGACACACGATTAGAGATACATCTGGCCCGATCCCAGAAAGAGTCGCACGAGTGAGAAATTGTCTCTAAAGGCGGCCATACACTGTGCAATTATTTCGATCGTTGCACGCAGCTCCATCTCAAACTGTGCGAATCAGTCGTACAGTCAGGCTCACGATTCCTGTTCTCACACTGCATGGACCGACGCTCGTATGCGACCTGACTGCTCACACTGTAGGACCATACACCACAGGACGCACGACACGTTTGAGTGTTGTATCCGGAAATACAACGTTAAAATACCAAGGAATCCAAAAGTGCATATAGACGATTGTGCATTGGCGTGAGTCACGAAATGGTAGTGCTAAACAAAAACCAACGAGCTTCTTTGGTAATATGTGCTATTATCTGTGAGGAATCAAAAAAGAAGAAAAGACAACGATGTGTTTGGTGCAGGCATTGGTTGTCCAGACGTGGACAGTATGGGCTGTCATCCAGGAACTAGAGGTAAGCTGCAACAGCCAAACTGCACTAGGACAACAGCCAGCTACTGTTAGCTTGTACGCTACTGTACGCGTCTGTGTTCGCGCATGCACAGTGTGAGAATTTGAGGCACATCGGTTCGTGGCACTGCTTTGACAGTACGATACACTCACTAGGAGCGAGCAGGATTTCAAACAGCTCTGTTTTCCTTGCGAACACACGATTGCTGGTCGTGAGGTGGTCGTGAGGTGCTAATCGCTTCTCTTTACCCCATGTACACTGCACGAAGCACGACACACAATTAGAGGCACATCGGGCCCGATCCCAGAAAGAGTCGCACGAGTGAGAAATCGTCTCTAAACTCGCACAGTGTAAGGCCGCCTTAAAATCGCTCAGTGTATGGCCGCCTTTACAAAGTACCTGAAATTATCTGGCTACATTTAATCTTAGACAGTTAGTCGATATGGTTTATTAGGGTTTGGTAATAGTTACACTACCAGTCAAAAGTTTGCACTCACCTTCTCATTTAAATGACACCAGATGGCCAACAAGTGCTCAGCGTCACTGGGAACTCTTTCAAGACTGTTGGAAAACATTTCAGGCGACTACCTCATTGAGCTCATCAAGAGAATGCCAAGAATGTGCAAAGCAGTAAAAGCAAAGGGTGGTTATTTTGAAGAATCTAAAATATAAAATGTTTTGAGTTGTCACACTTTTTTAAAAACTACATAATTCCATATGTGTTTATTCATAGCTTTGATGCCTTCAGTGGGAATCAACAAGGTAAATAATCATGAAAATAAAGAAAAAACAGATGTGTCCAAACTTTTGCTTGGTAGTGTATGTTTTAATAAACCTGATCACCTTGTGTCCCCGGTACACTGACACACCTCTCTCCAATGTCACATTTCTGCTTACAAAGTGACCTACATAAATTAAATGAGGAATAAGTCTGCACCAGTCTAGTACAACTACAACCTACTGTTCAAGAGGGAAACATATTGAATCCAACAACACCTTTACAAATGTCCAGAGACCTCAGTAGTAAAGACCCTTAAAACTTAGACGATCGATGACCTCAAATGGAAAACTAACACTAAACACACTATTGTAAAAGCTCCAAAAGACTTAACTGTTCAGAAATCATCTCATCATATAGCTTCTATTACAGACACGGTGCAGCAGTGCAGTCGAAGATAAAAAAAAACAAAAAAACATGACAATGCATCGTCTTTGTGCTCAGTTGAGTCTCTATATACTCACTGAACTATGAAGTGAGCAAAGATCATATCTGAACTCTTACTTTCTGTTCAGCAGCTTTTTCAGCTCCTTCCCTCGGGGAGATGTTACAGGTCACTGTTCACCAAAAATTAAACGCTTCACCAACGCCTTCTTTCGCAAAGCCATTAGGACTCTGAACTCTCCTATCTCAACTTCCTCCTCTTAGTGGTTAGGGGTATTGGACTTTTTTGATTGTTTTTTATCTTGAGGAAAATGCTGTGTATCCTTTTCTGTTCAATATAGGTTTAGTTTAGTTTAGTTCATTTTAGTTCTTATTAGACACCTCCTCCTGGGGTGAAAGAGAAAACATAGACTAACAACAGGAACAAACAAATCACCACAGTAATACAGTATATCAACAAATTAGTAATGTCCAAATGCAGATAGTTTCTTTACAAAACTTTGTAAGATTTGTGATGCATATAAATGTCATTAGAATTATATAAATGATTCACTTCTCATTGTGTTGCAAAAACACATGCCTATCTATCTATTTATCTACATAAGTGTGAGTTATAGGTTCAGCGGGTAGTACTTACTGATATCTAACAGTGGAATTGCACATTGTAACCGACTAAATACCCATCACCTGTAACAGCAGCTAAGGCCCTCATTAAGGTATTTGCACACCAAGTCTATACTATTATCATGTCTGAATTTCTATGTTTTGTGTTTCTGTGTATTCATTTATTGCATTCATCAGAGTTGTTTGATAGAAACGTTCAGTATTCAGATGGACGGTAGAAGAGGAGGACGAAGCCTAGTGTGAGGACAGAACACAGACAGAGAAGAGGAGTGATGATGTGAAATAGATGGAGGACATTTCAGTTCATTTAGGGGTTGTGGTGTTAGATGAGGGACAGGATAGAAAGTGAAGACAGTCTGGACAGTTAACTCTTATTAAATATCATATTAGACATAGACACATGTTTCTTCCTTAAGGAGTCTTTGTTTTAACTCAAAGGAGGAAATTAAAGAAATAAGAGGACTACAAAACCATCCTTTCTACTTGACAAAATAGGAAATGTTTGTGTGTGCTATAATATTCCCAAGTGTTAAGCAATGATGTAACTACTGTTAGTGTTGAAACATTCATACAAAAAAAAAAAAACTTTTGTCCACACTTAAAGCAGGTGACAGTTACACACAGTGATGCTGAATATCACATGCTATAAAATGGGGAAAGAGAACTATTATAGCAGAAACATTGTACTTTCCATTCACCTGACCCGCCTGTAGAAATCAACTCATTAGGCTACAAACTATAAGGCAATGAGACCACAATGATTCTCATTTTCCATGTGACTAAACACTAAAGAAAACATTAATAACATTATATTCAGTTTCAGAAAATTAGGTCTTAGTAATTCCTGCAAAATCCTACACCCTAGATCTTTAAATTAGTCTTCTTCATAATCAGTATCTTCATCATAGCTTTCCTTGGAACATGACTGAAACTCGTGGGCGTGTCCATGACTAAATAATGATGAAACCTGTCAGGACTGACAACACTTTGACCTCGTCACACTGTTATTCAGAATTTAAGAGGAAACTGGAAGAGGAAGTAGGGGCTGATTTGTCACTTTACAGAGGAAAGAACAACACCAGGACTGATTCATTGACTAAAAATATTAACTGTGGAATATGGGTGGATTTTTAAGGA
The DNA here is from genome assembly GCF_902148855.1 of Sphaeramia orbicularis. Lineage (NCBI taxonomy): Eukaryota > Metazoa > Chordata > Actinopteri > Kurtiformes > Apogonidae > Sphaeramia > Sphaeramia orbicularis. The sequence continues at coordinate 47,312,044 of NC_043961.1, read as the reverse complement.
AGTTCTATTGTATTTGTTCAGTATTTTTATGTTCAAACCCACTGATCAGCCATAATATTTGGACCACTGACAAGAGAAGTGGTAATAATATTGATTATTTCATTACAATAATACCTGTCACTGGATTTGATCCATTAAGCAGAAAGTGAACATTATGTCGTCAAAGCTGATGTGTTGGAAGCAGAAAAATGATCTTCACAAATAAATCCGATCCATGAAGACCCCACCTCTATTTCCAGACTTGAGGGATCTGCTGCTCAAGTCTTGGTCCAGATACCACAGCACACCTTCAGAGGTGTGGTGGAGTCTAGGCCTCAGGTCAGATCTGTTTTTATGAAAAAAGGTGGACCTACACAATCTTAGACAGGTGGTTATAATGTTACACTCCCATAGATGCTCAACTGGTTGAGACCCAGTTGTTCTTTAGATACTTTGGGTAGGTACAAACCATTTTACATTGGGAATAAACAAGATGTGGAGATGATCTGACCCAGTGGTTTGAAGTTGACAATTTGTCCCTTGTCAGAGTTGCTTGGATCCCTACTCTTGCCTATTTTGCTGTTTCCAACACATCACCTTTGAAGGCTAAATGTTCACTTGCTGCCTAATATATCCCACCCACTGACAGGTCCCACTGGAATGAGATTAAAAAAAAAAAAAAAAAAGAAAAGAAAAAAAGGACCAATGGCCGAGCAGGTTGCCAGCATGTTCTATGAAGAATCATTAACAGTTCCCAGAGTCAGAACCAGACATGGAGAAGCTGCGTTCAGCTTCTATGCTCCACATCTGGAACAAACTTCCAGAAAACCTCAGATCAGCTGAAACACTCAGTTTATTTAAATCCAAGTTAAAGACCCACCTGTTCTCAGCTGCGTTTGAATAGTTTTATTTCATCAGTTCAGATTTGCACTATTCCTTTTAAGATAAAAGTTTTTATCTGTTTATCTGTTTTATCTATTTATCTGGGGTTTTTTTGTTTGTTTTTCCTCATGCCAATACTTTTTATTGCTTCTGCTGTAATGCTTTTAATGTTTTATGTAAAGCACTTTGAATTGTCTTGTACATGAAATGTGCTATATAAATAAACCTGCCTTGCCTTGTCTTGTGAGGTTGTCAGATTCTATGTTACAGTCCAATGGTCTTGATGCAGGAGAACAATCTCGCATTAGAAATTGGTGGTAAAAGTTTTAGAGCAAGTAGACTCCTCTTCCTCATGTAGTAGATATGGCCTTATACAATTTAAAATTGTTCATCATGTCCACTTAACTAAGGCCAAACTGACAAAGATTTACCCCAACACCGACCCTACATGTGAGCGGTGCAAACAAGCGTCAGCAACTTTAATGCATAGGTTTTGGACATGTTCCATCCTTAGCACATTCTGGCTTGCAATATTTAACTCCTTGAAGGAGGTTTTTAATATGGTCATTGGTCCACATCCTTTGATAGCCTTATGTGTTGACTTACCAGTAACCTGTGGCTGAGCAGCAGTTACTCTTCTATTGACGAAGGTTTCTGTTTCAGACTGAGAATGGCCATTAAATATGTACAATGTTGTGGCCTTGACTACCATACTCGCCTGTCGCCAAATACTGTTAAATTGGAGGACCTCTAAACCACCATCCCATGTCAGGTGGATCAGGGAAAATATGTTTCACCTGAAGATGGAGAAGATCAAATTCACTCTGAGAGGAAATAAGGACAATTTTAACAAGATTTGGATGCCTTTTCTGACTTATTTCAACAACATTACTGATGTGATAAACTGGGACTAGTACAATATATTTGTATATTTCTACAAATTTAGATGAAGACTGGCAGCTTAAACCAATGCTGTGTTTATTTCCCTTTTTTTCCTTTTAAAAATGTATTTATTTAAACATTTTATTTTTATTTATTTATTTACCTATTTACTATTTGTATTTTGTGTTCTCTTTTCCTGTAGAGGATCTTGGATTATGGGCGGGGGTGAGGCAAGGGGGGAATGATGGGATCTACTGTGTACATTTACTGAATCTGTGATTTGTATGTGCTCAAAAAAAAAACTCAATAAACAGATTTTTCAAAAAAGAATTTGGTGGTACTTTCACTGGAGGATAACTCAGCAAATGAAAGCCCATATTTGACTTCCTATTAGTGCTATACTGTAGTATTGTGTATTATATTGTAGTGTAACTATATTAATATCTCTAACCATTTCTGTGTTATAAGCCATTAAAATATGGCCCATTATAAATAAAGGCAAAGTTTTAATATTAAAAAAATTCATTAAAAATTCAAAAGTCTCAAAACTGTGAACAAACTTTGCAGACATTGTCCCAAGGAAGCTATAAAACTTGAAATGTATCCCACAAGTAGTTTCATTGGAAAAGATATTCGGAGACATTGCTAACAAAGATGACGACAAAGACAATGGTGATAACAGACACAGCACCTTCACAATAGTTCATGGCCTATCGACCTGTGAACTAATAAAAACTAAAACTACTTTGCCTGTCAGTGGTTAGAATGTTATGGCTGATTCGAATATGTCTGACATTTAATTTGGGTTTTAGCTTTTTATACAATGACTCAAACTTGTTTTGCATGTAATGTATGCACGTATTGTCAATGTAGATCTTATTGACTCATCTCAAAAATAAAGTGAGTCACTTGGTCCTCAATACATGAATCACAATAGAAAGCACAGAGCTATTTTAGCGTGGAAGGGAAAGTTCACTCGCATATATGTGCATTTGACTAACAAATCACTGAAATGTTCATTAATAATAGGTGACATCACTCCGAAATACATGAAAATTACCTTGTGTATGAGTCTTTACTGTGGGTTATTAATTTGTCTTTGAAGGTGGGGAACTTCCTTCCCTCATGTCTGAGAGAAGGTGAAGTCCCATTTACAGCTCTCATACAGGCCTCTAAAAAATGTCACAAATCATTAGTTTCATCTGCCCCAAATAAAGCTTTACTTGTAACTTGTGAAAGGATATCTCACAAATACAGAATAAAAGAGGTGAACTTTAGTAGCCATTTTAAATCAGCATACATGTTGATATTGTCGCTCTGTGGAGAAAAGGTCAGAGGCCCCATGGCTACAGTGACTGTAGGCAGTTTTCTGTGGCTTCCTGCCAAACTCATCTTTATCTTACCTCCTCCCACTCTTTCACTCTGTCTTCTTCTTTCCCTGTGCTCACACATTTCCTCATGTGACGTGTTCGACACAAAATGCAAAGGTCACAAACTTTTTTTTTTGTTTGTTTTTACATCCAAAAGCAGATCTCTGTGTTTCTCACGTGCTAGACAAACAACAAAGACAGTCACCATTGTTTAAGGAACTGAGGAAATACTTTTTCATATCAATCCAAATGTAAACTTGAATTTGGGATCTTGTGTGTTCTCACCACTTCCACTTTTATTTTTGCATATGTATGCAAAATCACAACAGGAGAACAAACAGATATGTAACGTAGAAGGTGCCTCTGACTGCAGCCAAATAAAGCACGGGGAAACATACCAAGGGAAATAGAAGTTAATGCTGTATATACTATACAATAGTTACATTCTATTAAGTCTTTTCTCTCTTCCTGTTAGACAGCCTTATCAACTACAAAACAGAAACGAGCCAGTGAGACAGTTGTTCTTACTACCTACCCTTATCTGATATATATATATATAGCGGATGTCTGCATTGTGAAAAAATGCATTTAATCTGCACAAATAACTGACTCTGGTGGAACAGTCCTGTCACTGGGCCTCTATCTTCTTCATTCATTCTCTTCCCTTCTATTAAATGTGCTATTATAAAACCTTCGAGATACAACTACATACTGAAATTGGCAAATTTTGACAAAGACCAAGGTTTCATATTATGTCTTCTTCTGTGAGGATTTAATAATTTAAAAAGCGTGACTCACTTCTCCACGTAGAAATGTTCCACTATACAATTTCTCCCCTACATTAATTTCTAAAGACACACTCTATACATTTTGTGTATGCACTCTATTCAGAATAATAATGGATAGTACCAGACCTATGTCCAGAGCTGAAACGACACATGTGGAGGTTTGCCTGTGCAAAGGCAACAAGAATTTACTTCTGTGGTAGGCTGATCTGCATCTCCTGAAAAGAGGGCTGCAAGCTATATTTCTGCAGTTTAGGTCTACTTTTAGCCTACAGACTAGACTGGCCCACTTCTGATCCTCCTACTTCATATGATCTGCTCAGTTTTTATTCCACAGTGAAACAGTACAAATCACATGGGATCTGGTCTCCTCAGATCTATTTTGGGCCACTTCCATATGTGGTCCTAAATCAGATGTGGATCTGTTCTTTCAATGTGGTCTCAGTCTGAATTGTCAGATCATAGTTTATACAACTTTACCTTTGTCTATATTATGATTCATCGCAGCTCTGTGTTGAAAGAAGCCATCCATACACCTACCGAATATTCAGATGATCTCTGGTTTAGCAATAAAAAGCAACATATACATGAATGAGGCACTAATGTGAATCTGATGCAACAGAATAAGAGACAGGGACCATTCAATATGACACATTTTTTCTTAAAGTAATGATTGGAACATACACCTTTACATATTTCAGTGTGCACAAAAATAAATAAATAAATAAACTGAACATCAAAAGAAACTTATCACCACTTCTTTGTTGTATGTAATAATTTTTTTTTTTTTTAATACTCTCCTGATCTCAATCCCACTGAACATTTGTGGGATATTGTTGGTTGATCCATGTATGCTAGGCATCCAGCACCTGGCAACCACCAGATGCTCATACAGGCCCTTCAGGAAGAGTGGGACAACATCCCCCAAGATAGGATCAGGAGGTTAATCCAGAGTATGCACAGAAGGTGCACAGCCTGTGTTAGGGCTCAGGGAGGACATACCCAGTACTGAGGACATTGGTCTGGACCATTTGGTCAATCTTCGACTTGTTGTAATGTTGCTTGTTGCTAAATGTGAACTTTGTTGAACTACCCTTCGTCATATTTTACATTATCCTCTGGATACTCATCCACTGTGTTCTTGTTTTTTGTTGTATTTTGTTTGTTAATTAAATGTTTTTTAAGAACAAGAAAGAATTTGTTTTCACATTTAATAAAATGGTGTGAAATGGCATCACATACAATAGGTGATAAGTTTCTTTTGATATTCAGTTTAAAATAAAATAAATCATGGGGGTCATGTTACATCCACAGTCAGTTCACACTAGAATCTGATATTAACCACTTTTTTTTTTTTTTTTTTTTAAATGTGGATAGAAAAAAAATCTGAGCCCTATATCTGAAAGGAGAACCTGTGTAAATAAAGCCTACGTCATTTATGTTTATATTGAACAATCTGCCTCCTTACAAGGACCAGGCATGAGGTAAAATATGTACTGAACTACTTAGACCTCAGAGTTGAACTGGTTTAACAGACTAGGACTGATCAGACATCCAGCTCTTTACACAGCTAAGTAAGTACTAACAGAAGTCAACTGGCCTTATTTACACGGTTACACCTTTAAATACCCCCCCCTCCCTCCTGTATGTACTTTACAATCTGCGGTTGCGCGTCCGCTCTCATTGGCTGTGGCTGATAATCGGTCAATAACACTGGGACAGGAGAGGAGAGGCAGCAGGGTCTGGGCAGCATGTTTACACCCCCTCACCCAGAGAACCACTGCGACTGAAACACCACCGGCTGCTTATTTAGTCCGACTTTTGCCGAAGCTTGTTTTCGGAACTGTCGACGACGATGTTTTTGTGTCGTTCTTCGAGGTTGTGTGCAGCGGCTGTGGATCAGGCTCTCAGATCGCCGGGCTGGTTTTCAGTTCACACAAACAGACTCACAGACGTCACTGTGACATTACACAAGGGCCACGCGTTCCAGACACACCGGGCTGCGCGCGTGTCCACCGGGGGTGTGCACGAGTGGAAACGACAACAGGAACCGGAGCCGCACCGACTCCAAAACTCGGACTGTGCTTTTATAGTCACGAACTGGCAGCATTTGGACCGGATCGCTACAATAGCTGCAGGTTTGTCCAAAAGTGCGCAAAGTAAAGGCGCTAATTCAGACATTTCCACGCGGCCGCTGATCTGTGCTCCACGGCTCCACGGCAGCAGCAGGAGACAGCCGCCGGGTGATGTTTGGTTCACGGGTACCTGTGGGCTTTTCACCAGGACCATGCAAACCAGAGCTTCATCCACGGCGGCTGCTGCGGCCAAACGGCGCGACGTGGACGAGCAGCAGCAGCAGCCCACGGACTGCAACAAAGAGGTAAATGAACCCACTGAGTTCAAGTGTTTGTCTGACCTCAGAGTGGGTCACAGGCCCCGTGTGTGTGTGTGTGTTCAACTGGTGGCGGATGCTCCTGGTCTGGGTCTTTTGTCTGTTTACGACTCAACACATAATAGTGAAACTCTGCTGAAGCCTCCAGTCCGGGCCTCTCCACTTCCAGGACGGTTATACAACTGTGCGTGACGCGCCCATGCACACATGTATGTATGTGGGCTGTTTGCATGAGAACACAGTTCACACAAGTCCACGTCCAACTGAGCTGCTGCACTTGAATGTGAAGGTGTCCTGTCCAGAGCTGACAGTGCACATGCTGACTCACAGCCCCTGATCTGCTCTGGTAGACCCACTGTGGCTCAGACCCACTGTGGCTCAGACCCAGGCTGTAAAAGTGGATCAGTCATTTTTACTGTCTGTGGAAGAGCCACAGTGACTGTTCTCCTTTTGTGTTCACTTAATCATGTATTTTCACTGTACAGCAGGGGTGTCAAACTGAGTTCAGGGGCCACGTTCAGCTACATTTGATCTGAAGTGCGCCAAACCAGTAAAATAATAACATGATAATATATAAATAATGTCAACTCCAAACTTTTCTGTTTTAGAGCGAAAAAAAATACATTTATATTATGAAAAGGTTTACATCTACAAACTATCCTTTAAAAAGGTGTGAATAACATGAACAAACTGAAAAATAAGTGTAATTTTAACAATATTATGCCTCAGTTTATCATTTACACATGTACATTATAACAGATCACAGTGGCTCTACAAATACACAAAACATTTAATAACAGGCAGAATATTGTTAAAATTGAAAAAAAAAAAAAAACCTCTTAAGACATTTCAGGTTGTTCATATTTGTTCAGGTTATTCACATTTTTTGCAAAATTATACTTTGTTTTAGTGTAAATACATGAAAATATTTATATTTACAAAGAGAAAAATCTGAATCCAGGCTTCTCCACTTCCAGGACGGTTATACAACTGTGCGTGACACACTCTGGCACATATGTATGTGGGCTGTTTACATTAGAACAGTATTCACACAAGTCCACGTCCAACTGAGCTGCTGCACTTGAATGTGAATCGGTGTCCTGTCCAGAGCTGACAGTGCACATGCTGACTCACAGCCCCTGATCTGCTCTGATGGACCCACTGTGGCTCAGACCCAGGCTGTAAAAGTGGATCAGTCATTTTTACTGTCTGTGGAAGAGCCACAGTGACTGTTCTCCTTTTGTGTTCACTTAATCACATGTACTTTCACTGTACAGGGTGACAGGTTGTTAGTAGAGAGTGAGGAAAGGAAGACGTGCATAAAAACATGGTTCACCCATGATGCCAAAGTTGCTCAACAGCCAAACACATGTTTTAGCAGTCTGCTGTTATCTCTGGAATTCCACACACAGCTTTCTTAGTTAAGTATTATGTTTTGCAATAGTCATAACTCAATAACAAGTTTTACTTCCAGGAAAAAAACTGTTTTGAATAGTGCTGGGCAACAATTGACATTCTTAATTGCAATTAATCACGTGGATTTTTGTGATTAATCATGATTAATTGCATAGTTATATGCGGGGGGGGGGGGGGGGGGGGGGGGGGGGGGGGGGGGGGGGGGGGGGTTGCTGGCATCAACAGCGTGTATTGCCTTTAAGTGATATTTCAGACTCGAAGTACTCCGGTGATAAAAAAAAAAAAAAAAAAAAAAAAAAATCCACATTGCAGTGCTTCCTTTGGCCTCATCAACCCCACCATCTGAAGACATTTAAAATGAAAATGTCCATGTAAAAAAACGGTACTTTTCTCCATGATTATGTCCACACCAGTTTATTTCCGGTTTTGAGTGATTGACAAGAGTCTTAAGCCCACCCCAAATGCTGTCATTGGTTGAAGCGCACGATGACACTGATTGGCAAACCAACCCTGATCAACATCCCCCTCTTCCTGTGACCCATGGGTTACCTACGTGTATTCACAGAGCGAGAGCAACAGACTTTCAAAATAATATGTGATGTTCAGTTGTTAAAAGCAAGCAAAGGGGGCCCTCTAGTGGTCGGAATAAATTACACTAACGTATGTTTTGTCCTTACGGTGTTACCGTAGCCAGTTTGGACATAAGAAGGAACTAACAGGCATGTTTTTTTCACTGTTTGTTTGGCCCGAAAAACGTTTGCCTGCGAGTATTTTATGTTCAGTTGTTGTAGAATGAATAGTATAAAAAATATCTCTGATGTGAACCTTGCTGGATAAAAAGATGTAAATGTTAAATTAATGTGTAAATGCTAATCATTAGTGTGTCTATGGATTTTCCCATTCAAGTTAGCATCAAGCTAGCGGTCTTTTTCCCATTCACTTAAATGTATAATGCCATGTAAATGTACTAAGGCAATGAACAGAACTGAGACGTATTTTGTATGTATATTGCAGTTTTACAGTGAGTCTCAAGTAAAAGATCTGGAGAGAAGTTTTCGGCGTCCGGCTTTTCTTGGGAAACCTGTTGTCTGTCTGCTGAGCTAATGCTACACGCACACAAGCAGGGGCAGAAGAATATGAGTTAGAATAAAACGGCATTAACGTGAGATAGAAAAAAATTGTCGGCATTATTTAATGAATGTGTTAATGTGGTAATAATGCATTAACTTGGCCAGCCCTAGTTTTGAACTATCTCAATAAAACATTTGTACCAATAATCCAAGATCATCTTATTTTATGGTTCCATTATTTACTGAAAACTAATCTTGCAATGCATAATATCATGATTTGACTGATTATCAAGGAAAATGCTGATTACTGATCATTTTAAAGTGTGTATTTAACACTAAAACAAGAAGTTGAATGTTTCACATAGTACATAACTTTTCTGTTTCACTGAATCCAAAATGCTAATATACACCTTTAGACGTTAAATCTACTATAATTGTGATTAAACTGATTGTGCAGCTCTTGTGTATTTAATCATATTAATCAAACTACATTACAGAAACATCAAAAGAATGTTTAAGAATATAATTAGCTATATAGTAGTGTCATGGTGGATCTTAACTTTACTTTTTGTGATGTGGGTGATACAGATCTACTAATTTGAAGTTAAATAAAATTCCATTTCAGTTTGGTAGACCTATTTAGCTATAATTTGGGCAGAAACTGCACTAAGGAGCTTTATTAGTGACAGGATGAGACACTTCAAATGTGTGAAGGAGAGGTATTGCAGGTCTTTCCTTCCTGCAGCGGTCAGGCTCCACAACAGAAAATGCTCCAAATAACTCTGTGCAATAAACCGTGAAATAAACCATATCCCTGTTCAACCTGTAGCATGATCAACATACACACAACTGTAAATAGTAGGCCTGTAACGGTACACGCACTGAACCGAACCGTTCCGGTACACACCTATTCGGTTCGGTACACAGCTGTACCGAAACGGCACAGTATGTCGAGGAAAAGAAAAAGAAACGAAAGACGTTCGATGCGGAACTTTAAATCCGCGCAAGTTCCACACGGACATATGGAAGGACGCACACATTGACCCGAAACACGAAATAGCAGCTGATATAAGGTAAAAAAAAAACCAACAACAACAAATATGATGTGAACCTGGAAGGAAGAAACTGGAGACCCTCCACCGTTATTACAATCCCGTTTGGGATCAGTTCAGGTCCTGATGAAAGACAACAACGGGGAAACAGACGTTAATAAGACGGACGTTGTTTGGCTCCTATGAACTACAGTAGTTCTAAAACACTTACACTAGCTCTCTCTCACTCACTCACTCACTCACTCTCACACACACACACACACACACACACACACACACACACACACACGCTGTATAACAGAGGAATAGAACCCGGTGTTGGACGTTGAAAGAATACAAAGTTTCACTTTCGTTTCATGCCAGCGTTAGTTACGGACCCCCCACCCCCACCCCCCGACCAAAAAAAAAAAAAGCAAAAAAACCCCAAAACATCCCCCCGACAAATCGCACCCTGCACACGCGCGCTCACGTACACAAAGTGTCCTAAACAGTTTGTTCTCTGTCCTAAAATAAATAACTTGGTTGATTTTTTTGTTGTCAAAGTTGCTCTTCAGTTTGTTTAATGAGAATACCAGTTTGTCCTCTTGTTAATGTTGCACTTCATGTGGAATTTTTTTGGTATTTTAATGCAGAATGTGAACTGACAGAACTGTGATTATATTTTTGTGGTTGTTCAAAACTACCTTTCAAGGAAAAGTGCAATACTAATGTTTAAAATACATTTAGTAATATTAATAATTCATTTTATTTTCTATTTGATTTGTAGCAGCAGAATTATATTCCTGTTTATCTATATTCTATTGTGTCAAAAAATTGGGGGAAAATTTTTCAAAAATTCATAAATGTATTAAAGACATTTTGAGGGGTTTTCTTTCTTCTTGTACCGAACCGAAAAAAACTGAACCGTGGCTTTCAAAACCGAAAACGTACCGAAAATTTTGTGTACCATTACAGGCCTAGTAAACAGTATATATAGCTTTTTCGATTTGTCTTTATTTTTTGATTTTGCACTTCTGCTCTTGTGTGATTTTCTTGTGTGCTTTTTGTGCTTTGTTGCTGTAACCTGGAATTTCTCCTCATGGAACAATTAAAGACTTATCTTATCTTATCTTATCTTATCTTATCTTATCTTATCTTATCTTATCTTATCTTATCTTATCAGCAGCAGACCCTTTCAAAAATAGACTAATGTTATTTTAGTTTAATCCTGTAGCTAACCTTTACCTATTTTGTATGTTTAAATATAGTCTTAAACTAAGACTGAAAGGTAAAATTCAAGTCTTACAATGTGGCTCCCTGAGAGTCCTGCTGGTTGACCTCCTCTCCCTGACTCAGCAGTTCCTGAATATCTCCCAGCATCCTCCTCTCTGTTGAAGCTCGTATCTCCTGGGTGATACCTGTCAGTCAGATACACAACAAGCAGAAAGGTCAGTCAAAGACCATGACAGATTCATATTGGAGTTCAGACTTCTTTGGTCCAGTTGATGCTCAGGTGATGCCGTCTGTCACAGTCACTTAGTTCTTCCTCTAATCCTCTTCATTCTGCCTCCAGGACAGATTCAGTACTGTGACCGCTACGCAGCACAGTTCAGATGTAATGATGCATACTGAACTGTAGGGCTGCAAAAATGTGTGTGTGTGTGTGTGTTTTAAACAAACACAGGCAGAAAACTAAGATGTTAAATAGAAATTTATTTTTGATCTTAAATATAAAGTATATATCACATCTTTCTTGTTTTAAACTGAACTGTCCAAACCTGGCCCCTCTTCACCAGAGAGCGGTGGTCTGATGAACAGTCCATAGACAGAAGTTATAAACCAGAGTAGTTAGACAAAAAGTCATGAAATAGAAAAATAAGACATTATTTCCTGAGTCAGTCACAATAGTTATGTTAATTCTAAAAACACAAGTAAACACATCCACGCTTTCATAAAATTATATGACAATACAAAAGGCATTTAAAGCACAAACTTCCTCATTTCTGCTGTGTGCATCACTGACAAGTCTGTTAGAGGCTGAAGTATGTGTATTCTTTGCCCAGAGTGTTGTCTCTCAGGTAAAGCAGACAGGCCAGTGTCACGTAACCAGACTTCCTAGCTGTCCAAAGATCAATGCTCAGGAACACTGAAAAGAGCAAAACAAGAGGGAAATAGAACAAACAAGCAGAGAGCAGGGTCTCTGCAGGTAAATACACCATCACATACCAACAGTTAGAAGTGATGACTGAAAAGTATGATTATTAGTACTTTGCCTTTTAAATATTCTGCTATGTTACGTCTTAGCAAAACATGTGATGATTCATAATCCTTACAAATTCACTTCTCGGCCTTTTGGCTAAGATCAAGTGTAGTATCTGTTCTTCTCAGTTTAATATCTGATGTGTCCCCTACCCAGGGACCATATATTAAATAGAGTTTTGGAACAGGGAGAATAGAGGCTTGCCCCGTCCACCCCACGTATCGACCTGGTATTGCAGTACTTCCAGGAATGGTGCAACCCTTCCTCATATTTCCACAACACATGCACCTGTATAGATCCTATTTGTTGTACATATCTCTCATCTGTAGTATAGAGTTAGCTTTTGCATATTCTTTCTGTTTATTTTGCTCATTTCTGGAGTTCTAGCATTACTTTAATAAAATGTGTATTAATACTTTATTCCGAAGCCCTTGCACAGTTCACTTTTCTTACCAATGTGATATTTGTATTTTATTTTATTTTCTTATACAGTCCTTTTTGCACCAAGTGTTTTGCTGCTAAATTGAACTGAGCAGTGAAACAGATTTTCATTGTTCCTGTGACAGTGACAACAAAGATCTATTCTATTCTATTCTATTCTATTCTATTCTATTCTATTCTATTCTAAATGTATGTCACATTCAACAAAAAAGCCTAACATCATGGTTTTTAGATCTCTGCTGACATTTTTGTTTATGTAGATTCACTAGATTTAGGTGGATTTTCTTTTGCAAAAAAAAAAAAGCCAGTGATGAGAAAATAAACCACGTAAATGTCTGTCGCTGTCCTGTTCGACCACTCTTCTTTTGAAAGTACAGACACAGATTCACAATTTGCATCCCTCTGTCCCTGTTAGTGTCTTTGTTTGTGTGTCAGTGTGACTTCAATGTGCGCATGTGTTTTCCCACCAGTGAAAAGCTGTTATCGGACACAGCAGGCCCACTGTTCCCTCCTCAACACCCACCCTGGTACAACTCCCTTTGGCCACTCACTCACATGACCCTCCCATACTGTTGCCTGCTTTTACTTTTAGCTCAGCCTGACCCGCCTCTCAAAAGCAAAGGCATGCTCTCTCGCCCACTCAGGCCCCTCTATTGTCCATTGTTGGCAGGCCAGTGAATACGTCACCAGGCCGTGGCTTCATCCAGGAGGACGAAGCCAAAATTTAGCAAGACAAATTACAGCTGGAAAAAAGATCTGCTTGCGTTTCTTCTGTTGCCTCTTTCTTCTTCTTTATTGTATCTGGCCTCTTGATTAATTGTCTGTCCTGTACCCACAAAGGACAACAGTCTGAAGCAGAAGTTTCACAATGAAAGATATATGTAAACCAATCTGGACAGAAAGACATGTCTGCTGTTCTTGGTCTGAAAGCTGAAAAAAGCATACTATACCACATGAATACTCCCTGGAATCTTTAGCTATACAACATGTTCTGAGAATAACCGTGCACTAATAATATAAAAATGTACATAAAGCTTCAAAACATCAAACTATTTTAGCCTTACATCTAGGAAGTATCAGTCATACTGAAGTAAAAAAAAAAAAAATAGGACCAATGGCCCTGTAGCTTACCGGCCAAATTAAAAGCTTGGGGAAATGTATCCAGATGCCATTTATTATCACCCAGTTTTGTGTATTTATTATATTACAGAAATAGCCCATGTTTTGGTCATATTCCAATCAGATCAGTGAAAAATTCAAATTCCAACTTGATATCATTGATACTTACTGATTTATTGTATCAATCCACTTCCTATCTCTTATAATGGGAGAATTTTTCAAAGTCGCACCAAATCCAGAATCAGATCGGGATTGAAATAATTTCAATACCTTGTGTTGACATCATCATACAGAAGCTGTATACCAAGTTTGAAGTCAATCAGAACTGGAGTTTTGGAGAAGAAGACAATTAAAATTTTTTCCCCATAAGAGCCCGTGTTAAATTTTCCGCAAGTTCCCAGATCCAGAAGAAGATCCTGATCAGCATGTGGCCATTATGTTTTGGTCATCTCCCCATCAGGGCTGGACTGTAGAAATTTACACTTGATATCATTTATATTTACTGAGTTATTGCATCGATCCACTTCCTATCTCTTATAATGGGGAAATTTTTCAAAGTCGCACCAAATCCAGAATCAGATCCAAATCCAAATAATTTCACTAACTTTTGTTGACATCACCATAAAGAAGCTGTATAGCAAGTTTGAAGTCAATCGGAATTGTAGTTTCAGAGAAAAAGACGATTGAAAGTTTTGTAACGGACGCCTCATGACAACAATAGCTTACGGCCTGTTGGCTGGTAAGCTAAAAATAGATGAGTTTTATGCGTAAAGTAAATCTTGTATTGTTCTTTTTAAAGATAAGGTCACTTTTTAATATGATTTTATATGTGATTCTCAGTTTTCTCTTCTGGATTGAATTCTCTTATCTGGTTTCATATTAGTATTTCACTGTTCCCATTACCCTACATTTTGCCCCTATTACTGTTCAAGTTAACCTCAACTTCATAGGCTTCTATAATAATAATAATAATAATAATAATAATAATAATAATAATAAATTGCCTGTTAAAGAGGTCACTATAGGCTTAATGTTTATCCATTTGTCCTTGCTCTGTGAGCACCATAGCTGGTCAATATTAAGTCTAAAAATAGCAATCATCCACCATATCTTTCCAGTTTTTTCCTCGAAGGATTGCGTTTCTCATTCTCAGAAAAAGAGGTAGAGAGTATGTTTGTCTTCTAATACATAATGAACTCCTTTTAAGATGATGTTAAGCTGCTGTTTTAATTGAAGCTTAACAGTTAAACAGAAGAATTTCTGAAAATATAACGACTTTTTATCCATATTAGTCATAACTAAATCCTGTGTTCTTTAAGCTGAAATAGCCCTGTGAAAGGTCTTCGACATGATCACATTAAAATGATCTGGACAGATCTTTTAACAGGAAGTTCTGTAGCAGTGATAGTATTTGCTCATTCACGGATGCAGTGACTTGCAGTGAATAAACACAAACTGAAGTGTGCATATTGCCTATACATGTACATTTTATTTCTGCTTTGAAATACACAACATAAACCTTAACCACTGAATAAAGAGATGAAATACGCTTTTACTGAACAAACTGCACATGAATGCCCAACTAGTCTTGAAATATATTATCTGTAGAACCACTTGCATAATTTAATATAAATCATCCTAATCATGTCTCTGGCGTTTTAATGCGTTGTCATACTGAAAGCAAAACTTGGCAACATAAATAACATGGCATCTCTTTCACTGTTTCAGGTAGTCTCACAGTGACATGAAAATAGCATTCATTACAACTGATAATCTGATTCCATACTGAATAATACACAGTGTTGTGACACTAATTAAATGTATAGGTTCAAGGAGGTACAGTATATTAGCAATATGGAGCATCTATAACCAAACTGATTGAAACCTCCATATCTTAGATCACACATACATTTCAACTCTCAACCTTATAGCTTTCATAATAATCCTTTAAAGGGTTTTCTACATTGTACCACCAGCTGAAAGGGTTCTGGTGTATTCAATATGAGCACTGTTGTAAATGGAGGCCTGAAGTCTTTGGTCAGAATGAAGACTGTTTGTTTTATATCATGTAGGTTTCTTAGTTACCGTTGTTGCTGATAAAGCAGTTCACTAGGTGTGAACTGGCAGCATACAGTGCCATGACATACAACATGTTCCACCCTTCAGATTGTGTCTGCTGTTTGTTGTCGTCTGAAGGTCACACACACACAGTAAGCAGTGTATCTGTGCACTCATGAGAGGCTCATTGTGTGCGTCTAACAGACAGTGACTGACTTCATTTGTAGCTTGAGCAATGAACTTATGTTTGTGTTTAAGTGTGACCAACAGCTGCGTAATATCAGTGAATTTCTTTGACAAATGCAGTAGTCCCTATTTAATCAGCAGACTTGGTTGGACTGTGAATAGTAGAAGCTCATAAAAGGTCCATGCTCTGTTTGACCCACTTTTTAATAGACACACACTGACTACCCTGTTTTTACGTTATGATGATCCATGCATTTTTATGTCTGACTAAATGTAAAAAGCAACTTTACTACAAGTAGCAGAGATACTAGTTTAAAGGTTCAGTCTATGCAATTTAGGGGCATTTATTGGAGAAGTTTCAGATTGCAATGAACTGAATACCCATTTAACCTCACCTATTGGCCACAAAAAGTGTGTCAGCGTCCATTATTAGAGCCATTTGGTTTGTCCATCACTGGCTTTGTAGTTAAGAACATTAAGGACATTTTCACAACCGAAGGAACCAAGATCCAAGATTTAAAAAAAAAAATTATATACATTTGGTCCACCATTCAATTTGTTTTCACACAGAATTTTGGTTGTGGACTAATATATCCTGGAATCATCTCCATGTACTGCGTTTCCCTATATTTGACATTGTGGTGCTTAGACAGTTTTGTGTCATGTTGTTACGTCACCTCATTTAACTTTTAACTTTTTCTGTTAGTTTTTCTTCTTCCTCCTGTGATTGGTCACAGTAGTTCGAACTCTCCAAAGTGTTTGCACACTGTACATGAACCAAAGACCGAAAACTGTCTGTTTGGTTTACACCATTGAACAGGGGAGGTTTCACAGCTGCAAATTTGGTTCAAACAAACTGGAAAGTCCAAACGTCCAGACTAAACAAGGTTGCCAAAGCATCACAAGTCTGGTCCACACTCAATTTTGACTTACTACAGACTTCCTTCCAAATTTTAACTCAATTTAATGTAATGAAAACACAATTCTTATTCAAAATTCTGTTGTGAGTGTAATCACACAAAAATATTCCATTCAGTTTCTGTAGTTTGAGACTCCTAAATCCTCCTAAAATCATACACAATGGACTTTCACAAAAAAAATTCTTCATGGTGGGGTGGTAATATTTTGGAATAAAATAGGTTTTGAGTAGCTTTTTTTTTTACTGATCTGGTTGTGCAGTAGCATCCACCCAGGCTACATTTGTCCAAGCGTTTGTGCAGCTCACACACCTTTCTGCTGTGACCTAAAATAAAATAAGGGATGAGTATGTGACACCACCAACCTGATCATGTAAACAGATGAGTCTGTCTCAGTAACTGCCTGAATGTAAAGGAGGACTAAACTGAAATGAAAAAGATTCATCACCTGGATCTCTCAGCACTGTCTGTTTTTATTTTTTTTTATTTTTATTTTTTTTATATTTACCTCATTATTGTGAACCACTTTGAAATCCACTTGGCACTAAAACATAGAACCCAGAACTCTGCATCTGAAAGTGATTGCTTTCTAAACTACAATCTATTATTAATGGCCCAAATGGTTTGAGATTCTAATAGCATTTGCACATTTAGACTTGAAGATTTTTAGCGCAGATACAAAATACACCTTTTAAGCTAATAAGTTGTTTTTGATCTTTTATTGGAAATCTGTATTCACAGAAGAGGATCTGGGCTCAAAGTCAAAATGAGACCATTAAACAGTATTGCAATTTTAAGTATTTACCATTGAATATTTATTCCGTGATTTTCACATTTGAATCACGACAGTTGCAGGCCTCTACATTCAGTTCAATATGCTGAGTGGAAGTGATTCCTACATTTTTAATCACTTCCTTTATGCCACTCACATTTTCTGGTTCTGTAGCAGCATAGCCTATCTACAGACACACACTCTACCTCGGATTCCGGGAACACTATTGAATAAATCCCCAATTCATCCGCCTCCTTCATTTTGTCTTGCTTATACTCTCCCTTTTTTTCTCCTTTCTTTTTTGTGTCCAGGATGAGCAGAATTTAAAGGACGCCTCTGCTACCTCCTCATCTACTGCTAAAGCCCCTGGGGAGCCAGAGCCAGAGGGAGGCAAGCCTAGCAAGACCCAGCAGCTAAAGAAAGTCTTCAAAGAGTATGGAGCAGTGGGAGTTTCCTTTCACATTGGGATCTCCCTCATGTCCCTGGGAATGTTCTACCTCCTTATATCCAGGTAACAAGACATCAGAGGAGAGCTTGTGCAACAGGTCACATGTCACATAAGCCTATTTGGATAACACGACTAGACAGAATATTTTTAATACGATTGAAAAGGTGGTAATGGAAGTGTATTGCTGCCAGGCCATAAAAGAAAAAAAGAACAGTTATCACTTTAGAACATGATTTCCATGTTGTAACAAAAAAAGAACTTGTTGCAACATGAAACATACAAAAATCGCTAATATATTTCTAATAGTGTTTCATGTGTTACAATTCATTCTTTTTTATAATAAAGATTAAAAATACATGAACATACCTTTTTGTAACACAGTTTCACATTATAATGTGACACTAATCCATTTTTCTTTTCCTGGTTTGGCAGTAACATTGTTTGGTCTGAAAATCTACACATATTTGCCAATCATGGGTGTTTCAGAGAGGTAGAGAGGTTAAATACAAAATTAACAACTTCTACTGACACGACTTGACTGTTTAGCTTACAGCTCAATCACACAGAAGATAGGAAAAGTGGTTTAAATTTTCCATAACAGTACGAAGGATTCTTAAATGATAATATTCTAGATAGTCCAGAGCAGGAAAAATGATCCCCTTCCTTAAAAAAACTTAACAGTGCTAGAAATAAACTTTACCTTAATTAGCCACTGGATAACTACTGGAAATCAGGCCTCAAGTAATGAATCAATATTCTAGCAATGAACATCAGACTAGCAGTAAAAAAAAAAACTAGATGGGACCATTTTTGTAATATCACTTTTATTCAAGTAATGATGGAAAAGATGAATAATAGCTATTGGAATCTGTCCTATCTGCTCCAGTTAATCAGTCAAAATGATTAATTGGTCTGCCTCTAATATTTAGTGTTTGCTGCCGAAGGAAGGAGTGTATTTTCAAAGTACGTGTTTTTTTTCTTGCAGCTTTAAGTTGTAGTTAAATTGGATTAGTATATTAAACCTAGATAATGTAATACTGTAGGAGGAAGAAAAATGGCCCTATTAACCAGGAACCATAACACTCCATAATAATCACATACATCCCACAGCTGAATGCAACATATTCTGGGATCTTTCCCAAGCTTGTTCAAACAATTTTGCACTGAAGTAAAAGCCAGGTGATAGCAACATGTCCAGTCTATTTTACAATAGCCCCAAAAAGTATCACATATCTGACATCGATGTTATCTACCAGTGTGAGGGAACCTGAGTGCAAATTTTATTTAAAAGATGCACACAGGAAATGACCAACCCATGGGCTGCTTTTACACTGAGGAATGCAACGTCTTCCACATATTGGCAGGAAATGGGAGCTGTTCTATGAGAGAAAGCAAAGTACAGGCTCTTGAAAATTTCCACTCTCTCAACCCACATTATATCAGCCCTGCTGTTGATGAAATTGGACTGCTTGCTATATCAAACACCCTAAAATCAAACTGAGAACATCCATAAAAGTTTGTTTTCTCATTTTGCAAGAGTTTTAAAAAAAAGTTTTAAATTTACAAGAAGATTTTGAGAATCTTTGACTCTAGATTTCATTGCATTTTGGTTTTTTTTCTCTTTGTGGTGACAGACCATAAAAAGCTAAAAACAGCACAGCATGTAATTAGTTTTGGAAATATTATCAGTCCAGACAATTCTCAGGCCCTTGTTTCTGTGGCAACATGCCAGAAGCTTGAATACCATTGAGACTTGGCAGATATTATCTGACAGCTTGGAGATTTTCTCAGAGCCGATAATAACCCTTGAACTGAAAACTGACTCTGTAGCTTTAAACCATTGAGCATTATCACTGTGCCGTCACAGAGCCCAGGCATGTGGCCTGCTAATGCAGCACTGTATGCTGGGTAAACAGTTGTCAGGGTGCAGATGGATTCTTATATTTAGCTGACTAGGTTTGCTCGGTGCAGTAGAGCTGTTAATGTGAGACAGAGTTGCTTTATTGATTGAAGCAGCTCAGAGCCTCATGCTGACACATTCTTTACATATTTCTTTCCCTAAAGAGAACTCCAGACATCATGTGACTCATTTTTGTTCATCTTAGTAGTAAAGCCAAAGTCCAAAATCATTCAAATCAAATCAAATTTATTTCTATATAGCGTCACATCATAACAAAAGTTGTCTCATGACACTTTATATTTAGAGCTGGTCTAAACCAGACTCTTAAGCAAATTTACAGAAACCCAACAGAATCCTCCAGGTGCAAACACTCATCAGTAGGCCAGTAACGGTACACAAAATTTTTGGTTCGGTCTTGAAAGCCACGGGTTGTATTTTTTTGGTTCGGTACGGGGAGAAAGAAAACCCCTCAAAGTGTCCTTAATGCATTTATGAAATTGTGAACATTTCCCCCCCGATTTTTGGAGACAATAGAATGTAGAAAAACAGGAATAATATAATTCTGCTGCTATAAATCAAATAGAAAATAAAATAAATAAAATATTACTAAATGTATTTTAAACATTAGTATTGCACTTTTCCCTGAAAGCTAGTTTTGAACAAACAACAAAAATCAAATCACAGTTCTGTCAGTTCATATTCTGTATAAATTCAACAACATTAACAAGAGGGCAAACTCGTATTCTGTTTTAACAAACTGAAGAGCAACATTGGCAACAAAATTAACCAAATTATTTATTTTAGGACAACTAACAAACTGTTTAGACCACTTTGCGTATTTGTGTGTGTGTGCGCAGGGTGCAATCTGTCAAAAACACAGGGGGGGGGGGTGATTTTTAAAATTTTTTTTTGTCAGAGCTGGGGGGGGTGCAGTTATATACGTGGGGGTTTGGTCCATAACTAATGCTGGCGCGAAACGAAAATTAAACTACATACTTTAAACGTCCAACTCCTGGGTTCTATTCCTCTACTATATTATATTGTGTTGTTATATTTACATTGTGTGTTTGTGTGTGTGTGTGTGTGTGAGAGAGAGAGAGAGAGAAGCTAATGTAAATGTTTGAGAACTACCATAGTTCATAGGGGCCAAACAACGTTCGTCTTTTTAACATCTCTTTCCCCGTTGTTGTCTTTCACCGGGACCTGATGTGATCCCAAACAGGACTGTAATGATGGCGGAGGGTCTTCAATCTCTCACTGATTAATCCAAATGTGCCTAATTAATCAGTAGTTGCAACAAGAAGCTGCAGACACACCTGGATTAATCAGTGTGTTCAATAATGAATGACGGGAAATAAAGGACCGACCTGAAGTTCAGGAAGTAGTGGGGCAGTGCATAGAGCCCATTAACTGCCAAAAAAAAACAAACCTGTAGAGTTTTTTTTTTTTTTTGGGGGGGGGGGTGTTTCCAGGAGACCTTTTCAGTGACCTATGCAACTATGGCTTCACCTTTAATATGGATGTAACTCGTACCTGCTTCACACAGACAACAAAACATGTTTGACTTGTTTGATTTCATGCACTTAGTTTGCAGGGCTTCTCATGCTCACAGAAAAAATATGATGTAACGTCCATGATTAAACATGGCTCCCTCTGGTGGAAATAAGTGAAAATTAAACATCTGACCTCTTCCTCTGTCTCATCTGTCTAATAGTGGGATCGATATGGCGGCCGTGCTGTGCAAAGTGGGCTTCAGCGAGGCAGTGGTGAAGTCTAAAATGGCAGCGGGAACCAGTACGTTTGTTCTGGCCTATGCCATCCACAAGCTCTTTGCTCCAGTTCGCATCAGCATCACGCTGATGTCCGTGCCTCTCATTGTCCGCTACTTCAGGAAGACAGGCCTCTTTAAGCCTCCCTCACCTGCACCCTGATGGTCCTCCACCGCCTGATGGAGAAACACACACCCTGACTGTTAAGGATCCAAATACCTGTATATATCCATACTCATCTGTCATAAGCTACAAAGACCTCGTCTTTCTTACTTACAGTGAATCCAGGTTTCCAGTCCTGTTCTTTAGTTCCAGTGGTAACAACATCAAGTGTTAAATTGTGTTACTGTGAGATTAAAACCATCAACACCACTTTGTTTGGAGTAGTGTTATATATGTGCATTCTCCAAACCAGGAATGAAAGCAGAAAAAGCTCAAATATTTATTTACAATCAGACACACGATCAGGGGTTTCAACTTTTAGTCCTAAGCTCTTTCAGTCGGCAGGTTTGTCTCTTAATGCTGTGAACGTTCCCCCTTGGGTAGAAATGGAAAAAAGCTGATTTCTCCTCCACTGTTAGCTGACTAGGCCATGTTCTGGTGTTCATGTGAATCAGCAGAATTATTCAGTATCTTTCTGTCTTCTACCTCTCGCCTCCTCTACCTTTTCCTTAGACTTACTCCCCATTTTTGTGCTGCTGTTTTGCCTTCCTACAGTTTTTTTTGTCTGAAATCCTCAGTTTCCCTTTTTTCCTTCCTCTCCCATCTTCTAATTGCCACTGCCTTAGCAGTAACTGCTAATATGTTCATCTCAAATTGAAGTTGACTGATCATTGTAAGCTTTGAAAAAGTCAAGTTTTTGACAGATTGAATGAAACTATATTTAATTATTAAAAACTGAGCTTCTCTTTTATAGTTGATGTGTCTTTTTTTAAATTAAATACTGCATATTGTATATGTTAATAAGATTATTTGTAACCTTCTTTAACTTTTAACCTCTTAACATCTACCAGGTCAACAGTGACCTGTTTTAGGGTTAAGGTTACTCTTGAGCCTAATAATTACTCTATCATCCATGAGTAGAGTGGATGTGGAAAAGGTTAATCCTGTTTTTTAGCATGAAAACAGGTTAAAAATGTCAAGGCTACCCTGCACATACTGCTCTTTCCATTTTGTACACAAGAAGACCCTACAAACATTCAGAAAAAAACAAGGTGCAATTTGGTGTTATGCTGGCTTTTTACTTTCTTGTACTA
This sequence comes from Sphaeramia orbicularis, assembly GCF_902148855.1. Taxonomy (NCBI): domain Eukaryota; kingdom Metazoa; phylum Chordata; class Actinopteri; order Kurtiformes; family Apogonidae; genus Sphaeramia; species Sphaeramia orbicularis. Next base: position 47,289,111 of record NC_043961.1, on the reverse strand, counting down.
TTGTATTTATGTTTATGTCCTGTACATGGAAAGAGGGATGTAAAACCAGTTTGGGGGGGGGGGAAGCAGCTGTTGTAACCTCTTCTTCACTTGCACTTCCTCTTTGTCACCACACAGGGGAGCTCCTGAACTAAAAATACACATCTTTTTTTTCTTGTTCTGCTTGCACAACCCCATAATAATTCTCATATCTCATAAGATTGAACTCCTTTGTACAAGACAGACACGAGCATTAGATCACAACAAGCTGTATCACTCCTCACACATCCTACATTTTGTTAAATTATTTTAAGTTAAATTATCGCCCAATTTCAAGTGTTGTTTGAAATGACAAATCTGTGTCTACAAAGGTAATTCTCTAAAAGTTACTTAAAGCAGACAAATGTCTTTAACAAATCGTAAAGACAAACACTTCATGGACCTTCAGGCAGTGATGAAAAATAGTAATGAAAAATAAAAGGGGTGCTCTTTGGGGAAGGGATGATCAATGCCCAAAAAAAAAAAAACAAAAAAAAAAAACAAGGCACTCTTATGATTTTAAAATGCTTTTATTAATTATGGCATGTCTCAGTGGATGTCACTGAGCCCCAACACATTTCAGCCTGCTGGCCTTCATCAGGGGGACAAACCCAAAGACAAATGTCTTTGCCAGAGACACATGATAGTTCCACCAAACACTTGTAAAGAAGACTTTTTGTTTGATATTAGGTCATTATATCCTTTTAAACTCTTCAAGATTCATTAGACTTGGCTGTGTTTTATCAAAGCAGGCCTGGTTTCATCTCTCTTTCTCTCCTTGAAGGTTTGAATGGTAAACTTGTATCACACTGTACTGTACGGTAGCTGTCTTCAACCATACCTGATCTCTATGTGTGAGTGTTTCTTAGCTCAGTAAATAATTCAGCCAGAAGAGTTGTGTAAGGAGAACTAAGAGTGCACGGTGGTCTGTGCCAGATATCAACCCTGGTTTTCAGGAATAGGAGCATTGGCAGTGCTGTGACAAACCGATCTTGCACACAGACACACTCTGAGGTCCACACAGAGGAAGAGGGAGAAGCCTGGGCCTCATTAGCCATGATGAGGACAGGGAGCTGCCATCGCCTCTCCATCCCCTGCATGTCCCCCATGGCTAAGAACAAATTGGTGACAGCGCTCCCAGCCACTCTGTCTACTGAGCTACCTGCGATGCACTGGGCTCTGTCAGGCTCTCCTTCCACACCGCTGTGCATTTGTGTGTTGCTCTGTATTTGTGTGTGTGTGTGTGTGTGTATGTGTGTGGGGTAGAGGTTAAAGTAGATGCATGCACGCCACAAGAGCAGAAGGAGAAAAGGAAGAGAGGGGACATCACCTCCTTGGTTTCTCTCCCTGTCACCTTTTGCTCGGCCCAGAACAGAGTCATGACGTGTGTGAACACTTCATCTGACTGGCCTTGTGTTTGATGGTTACCCACCCCCCTCCCTCATCATCAGGAGGTTCAAGGGGGTTCAAATCCCTGCCTCGGCTCCAGGCATCTACTTCATGCACCCTTTATTACAGTCCCGTCAACATCAGCACTGTCGAACCAACACTCACAAGCTGTGTTTCCATATAATTGTCAAGCAAATTTGAAGCAAACCTCTAAATGTCACATAAGAGATGGGAAAAAATGTGAACTGGGTGCACTGGAACAAATACACTAGGTAGTAGGTTACGTAATGGATGTAAGACTAGAACTACAACCACATGCACATTCAGAATAAAACTTCGTCCCAAAAAGCCTAGGGCCAATCGTCATGAATGGGAATTCAGAGACCTATTAAAATAGTGCAAAACAGAAGTCAACTGACTGTGAGGTTTACCAAGACCATTATAAAAACCATAGTTTATACCAGGGAAGCATAGATAACTAATCCATCACCACTCCTGGAGGAGTCAGCCAATCTGTGATGACAACGGTGTTCCCCAGCACATTCACAAGTTGTAGGCACTTTGTTTAGGATGCATGTAGACCTATTAAACTAACTGATGGAGATTTCCACTGACATTCCTCTGTTGTAAATCTCTGTAAACACACTTGTAACAGTTACCTGTTAAAGGTTGCTAACAGTCAGCTCCAGCCACTGAGTTAATCACACTCGTACTAACAATAGATGCAGTCCTGTATGATACAAAAATTATTGGCACAATATAGTAAATGATGACTTTCCTACTCGGACCTCTACCACATGAACCTTAACTTCTGTGATGAACAGTAGTTATTTATTGTAAGAATAACTTGACTAATCAGAATGTAAACTGTAGATTAAGTGGTACTTAACCATTAGTTGCAGTCTTATTTACATGCCTTTGCATTTTTTCCTAGCAGGTTGCTTTTCTGTTTTCCAAAATGATGTCGTAAAATGGCAGCCAGGTTTTTGCACTTGATAGGAATATTTGAGAGGATACCAGAGACAGCGTCTTGTGCTTTTCAGGAAACAGAAACAGCTGATCACTCATAGGAATTAAGTATTCACTAGACCGGAATTTATTCAGGAATGAGCTCTTTTTGTAACAAATGCAAAAACAAGCCAGTACAGAATAGTTTTTAAAAGAAAATGACTCTGAAATTACCATCAACATTTTAAACCATGAACACTTCAAAATACACATAAGAATGCATAGATGGAAACATGGCTGCAGTGAGTGGTGGCATTTTTTAGACAAAGGCTGCATTTCTCACACAAGAGTTGGAATGCATGTGTATATTAGTTACAAACTGCTGATGCGTGCAGTGATACATAAACATATGGCAACAGCACATAACCTCTTTCCTCTCTCTCTCTCTCTCTTTCTCTCTCTCTCTCTCTCTCTCACACACACACACACACACACACACACACTTTCTTGACAAGCTGCGTTTTTCTTCAACTCACACCTTCTTTCATTTAATTTCTCCTTCTTATTATTATTTCTTACCATTTCCTCTTCATCATTGTCTGCACCTGCTCATTATATCTCCTTATTACCTTTCCCCAGCGTCTCCTCATCTCCTGACCCGCTCAGTAAACTTGTTAGCCCTCCAGAGTGTCAGTGTCTAGACGGAGAGGCACCTATTCTGTCAACCTCGCAGGTTCAAAGATATCCAGCGAATTTCTTTACAGGAGGGGCTGGCATAAAGTTTCAAGGCGCATGCAATCATACACAGAATGTACACAAACACACACTTATTTTCTCTCTCGCCTTCTCACAACCCCTCATCTCCTTGGGTTTTTTTTTTTGTTTGTTTTTTTGCTTTAACCCTCATATTTTTTGGCCACTCCTCTCCCCCAACACTCATCCTGATTTGAGCGTCTTCTTTTTTCCTCTGCTCTCTTTTCCTTCCCGACTCTCCTCTCCTCTCCTGTCTCCGAGTTAAGTTTAGCAGATGCACCTGATGGCGGCATCATCCTGGAGCACCTGTCAGCTGTCTGCCTTCATCACGGCTCCTGTGCTGCCACAGGGCCACAGGGAAGTAAACCTGGAGACAGTCGCTACTATCAACAGCTGCATCTTATTATTTTAAACACTGATGCCAGTCAATTTCCACCCGAGATGCGTGCATTTATATATTTTTTTTGTGTGTGTGTGAGTGCTGCCTCATCGTCATTGCTCCTCAGGATTCAGAAGCTCAGCTGTTAAATGTGAGCAATTATACTGGAGCAGAGAAGGAGGCGAGGCTGGAAACGGAAAGGCAGACAGTTCATGTGTCCCTGTGACAGAGAGAAGGAGGTAGCAGCCATAAGTTGTCAAAGTGCTTTTGGCAGTTGTGGATTATGTTTTTGACTGTAGCTTAGCTGAATGCCCGTCACCTGCCGAACAAGCAGCTGGGTCATTCAGTTTGTGGTTTGTTAATGCAGTACATCAGAATCCCAGATGGAGTATTCTACAACATGGAAGACTTCCTCTGATCTTCCTCAGTGTAATTAATGTTATACCTCTACCTCTCTTTCACAATGTTCCCTTAATTTTGTGTTTGATGGGTTGACGATACATTAAAAGAGTACAGCACATGGAAATAACAGGATATTAAAGAAAACCTAGTACTTATTTGCAGAAATTGAAGAGCACTGAGGTCCCAGTATCTTTTTCATGTCTTGAAATTTAATTGTACACCTAATAATGTTTCTCACACAAATGAGCTTTAATAGATACTATGATAAAATTCATGTTTGACAATCGCTTGTATCAATAATTGCAATTAACACTGTAATTGTATTTTTCTTTCCCTTTTATGGCACTATTAGTATGATCATTAGAATAGTTTAATTATCAAATTTCTGAAGATAAAGAGTTATTGGTATTTAACTGAAATAAATAAATAAAATCATATTATATTTCTGTTTTACTTTCCTTCCTTGCCATGGAAACCAAAACTGCAGTTAAACACCTAAATATACACTCAAATAACTGAGAGTGACTGATACTGATAATGAAGATAAGCAATGACCATCGCATTTTTGATGCAAATAGAACAAACAAACAAAAAAAATTAATAAATACAATAAATCATACTTTTTGGGCTCTTCTTTTTCATTTGTCTTTAAAGTCAAATGTGCACACAGCAGCGTAGTGGTGTTTTGCTTTTCTTTGCACCTAAATCCATAATGTTAATGTCAACAAAATGCGGCTGCTCAAAACGTTGACCTCCCTGGTGGTGCTAACTCTCCATTTAGGTGCTATCAGACCTCAAAAGAAAGCAAATAAAATGATAGTGTATTCATGTCAAAATATAAAAATGTCCACAAGGATGTAAAACTGTTTTTACTACAGTCAACACTTTAAACTGTTTAAAACACAGCTTTAAGGACTAAGGACAGTGTACAGCAACTGATTGTATAATGGAAACTGAGATGAAAAGAAAAAAACATAATGTGTTGTGCACTTTTACAGGGATGTAACGATAACCAATATAATGATAAACTGCGGTAAAATTCCAGAAGGTTAATTTTACCATTTCAAATTCTATTTATCATTAAAATCGTGTTTAATTATCACACTTTGAAACACTCATGGTGACACTACTCATTTCCCGGAGAATCAGCAGCACTCCAGACGCACATGTGTAGTTTGCAATGCTTGGCCTCTGAAAACATGGTGGAAGGCACATGCAAGGACCGCACTCTGGAGATTTTGCCCCCCACTGAAAGGACAAAGTCGGACGTATTTTGGATTTTTTTTTAAGACTAGATCTAGTTGTGAGTGCTGAATGTAAAGAAAAGTATTCTTGGTTCTTATCTACAATTTGCACAAAGTGCAGTTACCTCTTATGGCCATAAGGTGCCATCTTAAATGTACATTTGTATGTTTGATGTTTACATGTTAATATTTTAATGTTTCTACCAACAGAAAGTACATTGTGCATGTTATTTTATTAGTTTTTTTTTTCTAAATAAAACTTGTAAAATTATTTCAGAGTGTGTATGAGTACTTTTTGAACATTTTGAGCACATTTCAACAATACCGCGATAATAATGCTAACCATGATAATTTAGGTCACAATAACCGTGATATGAAATTTTCATATTGTTACATTTCTACACTTTTAATATGACTCAGCCAAATGTAGTATAAGATTCTGTTGAAAGTTACTACCCTATAATTTACATTAGACTGTCTTTGTGTAAATTTGGTGCATAAATAATGCGATTACGTCATTCAAAAGACATATCACTGTTTGACTTTTCAAAAGTAGGTCAAGGTGACCTGTTTTCAAAAGGCTTCTGCTCCATGCCAAGATGCATTCACTGTATAAATTTGGTGCAGGTATGTCAATGCATTCTTCAGAAAATGCAATTACATTGTTAAATGGACAGACAGACAGACAGACGGACAGACAGAGAGATGACAAAACAATTACAATACCCCTTTGTCCTGAAGTTGGCTGAGGGGTAAAAACAGAAAAAAAAGAGAAATGATCCACAGTGTCTTTTTCAGTCCATAGAAATTATGGTAAAAGTCACAGAATCTGCCTTCTAGAATTGTTAATTAAGTTAAAGCAGATTCTAATGATGAATACAGCAAACATGGATGGAGACAATAAACTAGCTTACATAGACATTGACTCATGGACTGCATAATATTCAAAAACAGCAAAAAGACTATGTCAACAATACAATTAGACCATACAAAAACCTCCATAAAAACCCACTGGATTAATTTATTTAAACAAAAGTGTAAAAGTGTTGCTCTTACAAGATCTGCTGAGACAAATGACCAAAACCAAAATTACTCTCAATTACTCAAATGATGCAAACTTTTGTCAATGACCTTGTGACTCTAAAATCAGATGCGACTATGGTGAGACACCTAAAATAATGTATTTCACAGTCAAAGGACCAAAGTAATCAGCATGTTGCACTTTGGGAAAAGAGTGAAACAACAGCAAGTGCAGAAACAGCATCGTAAACGTTTACCGAGCTGCCGTTCCCGATCGAACTCAGTTTGCCTGTACACGCTTCATAATGAATGCATCTCATAAATCCTCCCTAAACGATTCCTCCTTAAATAATTCCCACAGCTCAGACTGTCTGCTCAGTGGAGGGCGCTCATGGATCAAACCATTAACAGGAAACCAGACCAGGGTGACAAGCAGAGGGCATGCTCGGCTCAGGCCCCTGGATGGTCACCCCGCCTCCAAACCCACCACCCTCTAAGAACATAATGGAAAGTAAACAGACAGCCAATTTCTTTCAATTAGCCCGGACTGGCCGGCCCAATAAATTTTAGTTTGTTCCTCAAGACATAAAGGCCCTGTTGCATGTCCTGCTAAAAATGAAGACTAATGGGTTATCGTGGAGCTGCTGAGTGCTTGATTTTGTGCCACTACACCATTGCCACTCTCTCTCTCTCTCTTTTTTTTTGTTTTGTTTTTTTCTCTTTCAATTCTCACCTACGCTCCTTCCTTAAACTAACTGGAATCAGTGCTGACCAAGCACAACACAAATGTTTAATACATTTATTCACGACCTGGATTCATTTTCTGTTTTAAGCATTTATTCCCGAGTAGTTAGGCGGAGCTATTCATCACAGCTTGACAACAGCTGAGAACGTAGCCATCGTTCACCCTCGGTGTCAAGCTGAAGTGATGGCCCGCAGAGTAGAGACTCAGCCACTCAGCTGCCTACGGAGATACCTCCAGTCCCACTTCTTAAATATACACCAGATTTTATGGGATTTTAGAGCTAAAATAAAAGAACGATTCAAAATGTGCTTGTACGTGCTATTTTTCTGTTGCCACTACAGGTTAGTTGACTTTATGGGGTATTTTGTTAAAATACAGACAAGATAAAAACTTTAAAATATAGTGGCAGTACAAAACACAGATGTCGTTAACAATAAATATGAATGATCTGAGGTGCATTTGCCATCAAATACTGATGTATACGAGATCCTCGGGCCACTGCTGGCTGATAATGGAAGAAATAAAGTTGCTTTGTCATACAGAGAAATATTAACTACAAGTGAACAGGGGGCAAGGGGACATCGATTTTACAATTCAAGACTCAATCAAAAAGAATTATGGAAGGCAATACCACTGTGATTTGCCTGCGCCGCTCATTAAACTTAACATCCATAGTGTACGTCTTCCCTCTGGCAATGTAAAAATAAGATTTACAGAGAAAGGTTAAATACATTTCAATACACAAGAGAGGCAAATTCACATGATGGTTAATAAAAGGCGAGAAAGAAGGAAGAGGATACAAAGCAGGTACAGAAGAAGAGATAAAGTAAAAACAAAGGAAGGATGCATACAAAAAAGACACGAGGAAGAAAGACAGACAGAAAAGCTCCATTATTATAGCCTGAACAGATAAACTATGCATCAAAGTGGAGCGTTTATTGAAAAACCATTTTTATGTGTGCTTTGAGGGCATGAAAATGAGAGCCCTATGTTCAAACACATCAATACAACACTGCAGCAGCCAATGTATTTTTTTCTCCCTTTGTGTTTTTTTTTTTTTTTCTTTTTTTGTTCTTCTTTTGCCCAAGATTTCCAATCAGATCTTGTGGCTCCCTGCAGGCTTTTATGCCAGCCACAAATGGTGTGACTGCCAGACTGACAAACACGCAATCACTCAGAATGGCAAGAGTGGGTGGGGGGAGCCCTTGCTACTCAGCTTCCTATCACAAAGTCCCTTTTAATAAGCCTGTGAAAAAGAGCAAGTAATCCTTTGTAATGATTTCATTAAATGCCCTCATCACACCTGGAGATAATTCCATTATGATTGTGGCAATAAAATGAGGTTTTCATCAAGACCCGCAGACAGAAGGAGGAAAAGCTATTATTCCTCTCATATTCCAATATGACGTTGCCTCTAATATTATGATATTAGGCTATTTGGCAGAATTTATGTCACTCAAATCAATCCATAATGCCCGCAGAGAGTTCCCCCACAGACAAAAGCAGATACTTTGGACAGATTTCATGCTGAACCTGTGGTGGGATTTTATAATAGTGTAATTTGTGGTGTTAAAAAAAAAATTGTACCATTTGCTGTTTTCAAACTGAAATGCTGGCTAAGGCAAAAGGAAATGAGACTCATTAGTTTAGTCATTCTGTTGTTTTCTCCTCCTCCTCCATTCACACATCTCTGCCTCGCCTTTACACACCTTAAGCAGGTGTTTAACATGAGCTGTTGATGAATTTGGGAACAAATGTCGCATATTCAGAACTAAAAGTGTTAAACTCTCCACTTAGAATGTGTTAATCCACTGATCTCACATTTACCTGTCACCAGTTTACAGGCTGTGATACGAAGAGAAGCTGTCATAAGATTTTTAGAAATTATCCACGAACATCAACGACTGAAAAAATCTGACATTTACAAGTGTACAACTAGACTGCCTTGGTGTAGGTAGGGTGTAATGTGATATCCTGATTAATGTCCTGTAAATTTAAGAAGTACATACTTTACATGAAAATAACCCAATGGAAAGGCCCAATTCTTGTGACACTTTGAAATGTGTGACAAAATGTAAAATATAATAGGATGACACTACTGTAGTTGTAAACAAAACATAGCCTCAAAATGTAAATGTGGTAAAAAAAAAAAAAAAAAAAAAATTAAAACCAATATTTTGTACAGTACATTGCCCAGTAAACAATGACAATGTTTAAGTCCAGGCTGAAAACAGCTCTGTTCAACTGTACATATAACAACTGAAAGGGTTCTATCTCCATTCTTCTCTTTTACTTTGTTTTAATTGATTATTATTTATGTTTTATTGATTATGTTTTAATTGTAATTGTGTGTTTTTAACCTGTCTCTTTTCCATTTTTGTAAAGCACTGTGAATTGCCCTGTATATGAATTGTGCTATAAAAATAAATCTGCCTTGCCCTGCCATGCCATGCCTTGCCTAAAGATTCACTGTGTGGTATGTAGGCTAGTGGTGAGGTTACAGACTTCAGCCAAAATAATCCCACCTTCACCGTCCCTTACGGTGGCCACAAAATACAAATGAACCTCACTGAAGTCAGTGTGTGATCCTTTCTGTGCATCTTAGTTAAGAGGAGATAAGGTACTCTGGTCCAAACTCAAACAGTAGGTGACAGCAATGCACCTTAACAGCGGATGCCACCTGATATTCAACGGAAGAAAGAATAAAAAAATCTGTTTTTAGGTACTCTGCTACTGTAAAACACTGTGTACCCTGGAGGTGGCTTGCTCCCTCTTTTCTGTCACTTTTCCATTGACGGTATCAGCTCAACTTGCTTCAACTTTACCCGACTTGGATCAGTTTTGGCACTAAGTACATAGAATTTCTACCGCAGGTATAGTACTCCTTCAGCACAGCTGGTTATCACAACATATTGTGATACATCTCCACCATGAGAGTAACGATAAGCAAGGCAACAATGACAGAGAAGGAAACTTAAAGCTGTATGTTCTGGCTGTATGTCTGAAAGAAAATGTTATTTTAAGACTTTTCTAGTATGTATTTCTAGTAGTAGTCTAGTATTCTAGTAGTATTTATCTCGTAGTATTTTTCTAGTATATGCACTTCAGATCTGGGGCTGATTTGTCAAGTTAGAGCCAACTTGAAAATTTGCCCCAGTGTTTCCACAAATGTCAACCATTGTGATCTCCATGATTTTATGTTACATTTAAGGCTCATTTATACTCGCTTTACATACGTAAATAGGTACGTCTGTTTCTAACGTTGTGTAGCGTCACTGCCTTCATACTTCCATGCATCCAGTGCATTGGAATGAGCGTTTCTCAATCAATCCACCAGAGGGCACTGCTCTTAATTAACATACTGGCCAAATACCACAAAGAAGAGTAAAGTTTTTTGAGAAGAAGAAAGTCAATAATAACAAACATGGCAACAATAGAGGAAGTATTACTAATGTGGATACTAATGTTGATAACAGTAGATGTTGTAAATATGTCATTAGTTTTTCACTAACACACAGTTGCTCTTTGAAAAGTTCCACTATTTCTGGAAATTATTCTCTTCAAATCTCAACTCTGCCTCCACGGTTCCCAGTGGTACTGCTCCGTATTCCCATCTGGGTTTCCACAAGCACTCAGAAAACAGACAGAATTACGTACATAATGTACGCAGAGGGTATATAGAATGCTCTGTGCGCATCCGTTTACGTCTTTAATGTAGAGCATAAATGAGCCTTTAGTATTACTCTGGTTTGCTTAGAACATCAGCAAAATTGAAAATTCCAAGTCTTAAACAGTGGATTGTTAAAAGTAGAGTGGCACAGGAGAAGGAAAAAATAGGATGGGAAAACATTTTGCTGTTATTTTTGTTGGTGCCAAATTTAGCTCAAATCTTTTTACTAATGTTTTCATTTTATATCTTTTAGACACAAAAATATGAAGGAATTAAGATAAATGATAATAGTCAAATACTGATTAAAAATGTATAGATTTTATTGAATATCATTAAATATCAAGTCCAGTGCTGGCTGGTTGGGACCTTTCATGTCTATGTAGATTCTCTGAGTATTTCAGCTTCTTCTCATTATCCACCGACATGCTCCTTAATAAATGAACTGACGACATGTCCTGGGTGGAACCTGCCTTCACCCGTTGTCATCTGGGGTAGGATCCAGCCCCCCTGCATCCTCCCATAGAATTAAGTGGTTGCTGAAAATGAATGAAACCTCAAACTCCCCCAAATCTCGCAAACTGCAAGTTGCAAGCCCACCAGAAGACAGGATTTACAAAAGCAATGAAATAATCTGAAATGAAACCTAGCTGGAGCAGCTGGGGCTTAAGAGGAAGAGCGGGTCGACCAATAACCAGAAGGTTGGTGAATCCCGCTCTGTCCTAGTCATGTGATGTTGTATCCTTGGGTAAGACACTTTGCCCACCTTGCCTCCGGTGTCATTCACACTTGTGTATGAATGTTTGGTGGTGGTTGGAGGTTGTTTGACGTGGACTGGCAGCCACGCTTCCATCAGCCTGCCCCAGGGCAGCTGTGGATACAGATGTAGCTTACCACCACCAGTGTGTGAATGTGTGAGTGAATGAATAATGTAATAATGTAATAATGTAATAATGTAATAATGTAAAGCACTTTGGGTGCCTTGAAAAGTGCTATAGAAATTGAATCCATTATTTTTTATTAGTTTACAATCATCACACAGCCCTAGTCACTACAGCCACTACACTGGTACTTGGATCAAATAATCATTTTGATCATATTGATATTTCAAGTTAAAAGACTGATTAGTGCAGCTTTAAACAACGCAATTTTTTTTACAAAAATTGTAATGTAAAATAAAACGAAATCACAAAGGAAATGCGCACACACACAAACACACACACACACACACACACACACACACACACACACACACACCTGAACATACAAAGTTGTACATTTGTGCTGAGACCAAGTATAGCAGGTGTATTATTACCAAGGTCTGTATAAACACAAACCTATGGAAAATCAGATCTAACCTCCAAAACAAAGAAAGCGAGAGGGAGGGAGAGGAGGGGAGCACTTTATTACAAAGTGTACCAAAACAGAACTTCAACACTGCCACTATTCTGTCAGCTGGCAGTGTGGAGGTACAGTATAGGGCCCTGTACAGAACTTAGAAGTAGATATTATTGTTACAAAGATTCCAGCACAGCAAAGAAAATGCGAGAATGCTGAGGATACTGTGTGCTGTCTGGAGGAATTGGAAGCTATGTGTTTTTGGCATTCATGTCACATCCCTTTTGAAAAATGCATCAAAGCAATTGCTGAACTCGTGGGACTCGGTTTGGGCACACAAAGTCGTGACCATCATCCAAACCTCAGTGGCGAGGATGGAATGGAGCTGCCGCCTATAGTGGAGGGTTTGAAAATGCGAAACTGTGCCACTTAATAATAAAAACAAGCACCCTGCCAGACCATGGAAACACAGATTCCTGTAATTTCTGTGGATGTGCCTGCTTAGATGTAAAAATTTTATGTATGTGTACGTTTGTGTGTGAGCTGTGTAACTGTGTACAGAGACAATTTGTCAGCGGCAGTGACTGATATTTTCCATGCCTCTTGAAAAACTTGGAAGCAGATTGTGTTGTTTTTCATGCTTACATTCACACATGGCCATTAGCGGAAATGCCTTCTGCTTTAAGACCAGCACTCCCTTCCACCTTCTGCTCGGAGAAATCACAAATAATGATGGCCACAGTCTAACCATGAATGCCTTATATGTTCACTCACTGTTAGGAATTGAAATGAGATCACTCACAGACGGATAATTCCCCGCAGATGTTGCACACTCCACTTGTCTTCATTTTTGTAATCCTGGGCCAAGACCCGCCTTAAATTAATCCCTGTGTGTAAAGCTCATTCTGCATCAAATATGGTTATGATTGATTTACAGATCATTTTCTCAAGTGATTGATCCTCCATTTACATTGAACATCATGAGTTAATCTTAAATAGTGATATAAGATTACTTATTACTTAGTCTTTTTTATTCATTTATTTTTTTCCACTTTTGTGTTCACTGAAGTACAACTAAGAGTCATGGTTGCATTTAAAAAACTGAATGAATATTTGACATTTTTAATCTGAAAATGCACAAACTATCATCAAAATCACTATTAATGACTGAAAAAGTAGGCAGAGCTTATTAATACCCACGCCCCTTTGCCCCTCCTACTCACTGATACCCTGCCTGGTCAGGGATTAACTTTGAATTCTAAATGACAGATAATTGTAAACTAGATTAAACTAAATTACTGTCCTTTTTGGGTGGTTCAATCAAACCCAGACAAACATTATTCTGTCCAAGTCTTAACTTTCAGTCTGATCACACTTTGTCTGCCGAATTGGGTGAAAAGTCTTTGAGAAATCAGTTGGACAAATTTTGTGAGTTAAAATAAAATTTAACAAAAAAAGAAAGATTTAAATTTAATGGTAAAGAAAATTTGTGTCAAATTTGAAAAGAATCAGGTGAACAATCTTCGAGATGGACAGGTGGAGAGACAGACGCTTATGGACAGACAGGGGTATAATTAATGTCCTTTTGATCAACAGTGCAATAGCTCTATTATTTTTACAGGAAGACATTAGACATTTCAACAGGAACCCCTGCTTTATGCTCACATTCACAGTTCTACTCCATCCGTCTAAACCCTGTGACCTTTGTTTTTAAGGTAAATCCCACAGGAGGATTTTATGATGTTTGTTTTATATTATTATTCATCAATTTGTTGTTCCAGCAAACAGATGTATATATCCATTCCATACCCTTTTCCTGTATTCATCGCCACACACATACATATTGTTTCTGGTGTTCTATGCAGCCACGGAAAGATGTTGAAATGATACAATGCTATCAAGCCTAGTGCCAGCTGAAGAACTACATACCACAGCTGAATAAAACATGACAAAACACATACAAAGCAGTTCCCGTTCCAAAGATCAGGACAGAATGGTCAGTTAGTTTCATGACATCCACAATGTGGGTATATTAGGCCTGTACGATATGAGCAACATCTGAAATGAGTGATAACACTGTCCAGAAATGCAATGATAATATGACCTGTGATAAACACACTAACATTGCCACCACCACTATGTTGACCCATTAATCTGAGGATGACGTGTGTCACAGTGATGATGAAACTGTGGTTTAGCAGCACTAATGTAGACTGATCTGTATTTGTCTATTGGGTTAATATGGTCTGATGTAAAGTTTATCCACTTATTTTTGTTGACATAGTTAACTAAAATGATGTTCATTTATAGTTAGTCTACTTTCATAGAGGTGTCCATATTCCACACTGTAGCTGAATTAAATGTTGCAGTGTAAGATTAGAGATATTTAATTATAGAAATGGAATATAATATTCATAATGTTTTCATTAGTTTATAATCACCTGATGATAAGACCTGTTCCATTTTTCACTATCTTACGATGAAGTGTTTACTACAAAGGTAAACTAAACTAAAAAGCCCAGAATAGGTTAAATGGATCAAACAAGAAACTTCACTGATTTTAGCTACCAAAAAAAACTAGACATTTTGAAAAATTACCCCCAGTTCCGCATTTGATAATTTTTGGAATTTTCTTCTATGGATGTCGATAGGTATTTATCCAAATTTACAGACCCAGGTTTTCATGCATGAGTGAGTAGGGGCAAATTACGCAATCCAAGTTAAACTGGTTTGCACAAAGTAGCGGTGGGATTTAAATCCAATCAAAGGTCATGGGAAGGGACAATGGGCATCCATCTTGTGTTCCACAAAATTGCCAGGTTACAGCATTAACACTTTGGCCACTATGTCAATTTCATTTCTTTACCCATGGCTGCTGTTCTTGCCTTTCAAAGTTAATTCAACTTATTTAGGCCTGAAAATGTCACTGAAGAAAATTCCAAAAATTATCAAATGCAGAACTGGGGGTAATTTTTCAAAATGTAAAGGTTTTTTTTGATAGACCCCATATAGATGAATCTGAACTTTTAAAAGTCGGGTGTGTAAGGTTTGGGAGGACCCAATTGCTGAAACTGAATTAAATATTCACAATTACACTTTCATTAGTGCCCAGTAGTGCATAAATGTGAATCATAGTGTTTTTGTTACCTTCAAATGAACAGTTTACAACTACAGGTGAGGTGGGTCATTGTTCATGGAATTTACCATGTAATTCCATTTTACAGCAGGTCATATCCACCATTAAGGTCCTACTGTATCACCTACTATAGGATCTTTGAATGTTGACCAGAGTTATTAATATCCCATCACCTAAAAAGTCTCTGAACAGGCAAAACAAACACAGGCCCCTTTCACATTTCAGCCAGGCAGGGGTGTTGAATACTCACTTGGCTGTAATTTAAATATAGATGTCACAAAACATGATAGACTGAACCTTTGTGCAAGATCGTCACCAAACTAAACCAAATTCTCAGTGTATATTGAAATTAATTGCATGTTATTTGTGTGTTATGTGATTCAATTCTGCAAAGGAAATAACATATTTGAGGAGATAATTTCCCTAGAGGCAAGAAATAATTTACTCAGTGTTCCTGAGAAGGAAGGTGACTGGGAACATTTACTCTCGAAAGTAGTTTGTTTCAGTAATTATTAGAAACCTAAATATTGTAGGGGTCACTTGTTCAACACTATTGGGCTGAAAAACTAATAGCAGCTATTCTGGTCTTGTGGCCAGTAACAGAAGTAAAAATAGAGGTCAGAATTCAAAATAAACACCATCACAGTGTGATCACGAGCCACAATTGCAAGAAGAGAAATCAGTAACAAAGCCATCCATTATTCCAAAGCCATCCTGGTGGGATCGCATGTTGGGTCAGCGCTTATTTGTACAGGGGGCCAGCTGACCTCGGATAAGGCTGCATTCCCTGGATAGGCCACGCTTATGTCACTGAGCACACTTGTGACTACTCCCCACTCTCTGAGGAATGATCGAAAAACTTGTTGACAATTTACAGAAGCTGTGTGTGAGCATGTCAGGTCATATGGTGGACATCTGGGAAATAGCAGTTTATATGACCCTGCTGTCGAGAAGTGTATGTTTATCCAAGGGTATATGTGAGTGCAAGTATGACAATGTTAGTGTAATGGAAGAAAAAAGGAAAAGAGAGATAAAAAGTAGTATAATAATATATTGTGCTGTTTTATCTATTCAGCAAACAAGATGTAAAGTGAGAAAAGTGACAGACGTGTAATGAGAAACCATGATTCATGGTTTGGTTTAGTTTGTTTAACTTGGAGTGAGGACAGTTTATTAAAATAAGGGTTTACAACAGCAAACACAAAATGGAATATGAAGAACATTGAATACCACTATGAAGATTCACTTTATAAATTAACTTCACTTAAATTGCATAAGTAGGCTAATTAAATACATAAATCAGCTTTGCAGAGAGCCACAGTAGATTCTAGGTAAAGAAAATAAATAAATAAATAAATACACTTCTCTAAAGATCAGTCTACATATAAATGAAGTAAACTAAATAATAGTTCTACAAAGACTTGTCTATATTTAACAAAGTAAAGATAAGAAACAGAGAAAGAAACACACTTTTAAGGCCAGTCTACATACTAAGTATGTTAAACAAATTAATTAATACACACACAAATACACAAATGCATACACATTTCTTCTAAGAATAGTCACATGTCCAGTATTTTTGGTCCTATGAGTTTTATTTTTCTTGAATTTGTTAACATGTTCTTTTGTTGGCAGCTCCAAGAATAAGTCCAAATTCTTTTAGGTCTCATTTTTATAAGTTTATTAATGACTTGATCTGACCACAAACAAAATATAACTCAGCTGAGGATCCACACCCCAAGCAGGGAAAATGGATCCTGAACATTGCAATGCACATCACTTCTATAATCCTTGTAAACTGATCTTCAAACTATGGGCTGAACCTCTTGTGGATTAGATCACAGAAAATGGACTGGTGTCATCTGACTGTAAAGTCAAGAGATGAAATTCCTCAACTCAATGCAAAACCCCATTATGACCATGTTTACCTCTTATCTCTTGTTGTTTACGATCAGCTGGGGGCATTTGTATTTAAAAGTGTGCCTAAGACAAAACCTAAGTCCTGTGATCCTTGACCTGTCAGTTTAGTATGTGACCAAGATGTGACCTATCCTAAGAAATTTATGACTGACCAGTGAAACAAAGAAAATCTAGTGACACAAAAGAATCCTGACTAATACTGACTAATATGTGATTAAACCCAAGAATTCAACCATCCAAAGTAAAATAATATTTCAAGTTTAATTACATCAGTACATTAGTATCTCACTATTGTCTGCTGGTTGGCCAGGCCTTGGGGCCCTCTTTTTGGCCCCTGGTCCTTGGAGGGGGTGCGGTTGTGGTTGCATGGCTGTGTTCATCACTGAGTGCACCTCAGTCTCTTTGCCTTATTCCCTCTGCTTTACTCTGATGCAATCACTCTGTCACAGGAGATTAATGTGAACAACTGCTGTTATGTGGATTTGTTGCTGGTATTATTTGTGCTGTCGTTGTTTATGATATTTTGTTCACATTTTCCTTCCTTATAACTCTCATTTAAAAGTTCTTTTTTTCTCTCTTCTACCCAGTTTACACAGTTCTTGTTATAGATATTGTTACATTATAATTATCACCATAATTGTTATTGTTGGTATTTTCTTGTGAGGGTCTTCACCATCTTCTTCTTCCTTTTTCTCCCCCCTCCACTCTTTCCTTCTCTTCTCCCCTTTTCTTCTAATTCCCCCTGTTCCTTCATGTCAGGT
Organism: Sphaeramia orbicularis; assembly: GCF_902148855.1. Lineage (NCBI taxonomy): Eukaryota > Metazoa > Chordata > Actinopteri > Kurtiformes > Apogonidae > Sphaeramia > Sphaeramia orbicularis. The sequence goes on along the minus strand of NC_043961.1, from coordinate 47,271,391 downwards.
CCTGCATCGAAATGTGGTTCAACAAAACTCAAAGACAGCAGAATATCAATACCCTCATATACTTTTAGGAAGTTTCCCTTGGCAAAGCAAATTTGTTCAACACCAAAAGGCAGCCAGACTACCATTCTGCTGTTGGGATGCTGGACAAGACAAGTTAAAGAGAAAAAAAAAAGTATCTCACTATTATTTGTGCCCTTTAACCAATCAGACAATTCAGAAAATGAGCAGGACATTACTTCATGATACAGAGTTGAGAGGCCTGGGCAATATGGCCAAAAAAACAAAAAAACAAAACAAAACAAAAAAAAAAGAACAACAAATCTTAAGTTTTTCCAGTGTCCTGGATATTTCATGCATTTTATATTCATTTTAAATAATGTTATGTTGAGCTAAATACTTTCTTTTTAAATTACAAATTAGTTACCAGCTCTGCTTAAGTCCAACTAAAATATTGGACTGAACTGCATCGACTAGAAATGAAATAAAATACCACCATTTATCAAAATCTACGGAAATAAATATTAGAATTTGCCATGGTTTATCATAGCCTTTGTCTGAGTGAAAGACTTTGACACACATATACAGGGTGTCCCAAAAAATGTATACATAGTTTAAATAATTGTAAAGCAGGTGTAATAGAATGTAATGTAATAGAATTTACAAACATCATTTTATTGTTTTGTCACTGTTGGTTCTAAACTGACGTCCGTTCTGGTCCAGACACTGCTGACAACGTGAAGCAATGGAATCGCACACATCCCAAAACAATTCCCTTGGTATTTGCGTGCATTCACGTTCAATGACTGCTCTCAGTTCAGCGACTGTTGTAGGTCTCATAGCGTAGACTTTGTCTTTTAGGTATCTCCATAAAAAAGTCTAGTGGTGTGAGGTCTGGTGAACTTGCCAAACAGGTGGATTGGACATAGGGGTTTCACTGAATATCCTCCGCGTTCACCAGACCTCACACCACTAGACTTTTTTTATGGGGACACCTAAAAGACAAAGTCTACACTAGAGGTCGACCGATTATCGGCTGGGCCGATTATCGGCACCAATATTTGGAAATTTGACGTATATCAGTATCGGCCTTTTTTTAATCCGACGGGCCGATATTAAGAAATCAGTTTAAAACTGGGTTATTTCGGCTCAGATGCAGCCGCGCCTCTCTCTCTCTCTCTCTCTGACTGGTTGACGCAGAAGCTGTCCTCACACACACACACACACACACACACACACACACACACACAGACTGGGACTGACTTGGGATTAGACTGTGTTCTACATACATTTTCTCCATTACTAATACATGGAGCGTTTAGAGCCAGACTGATGAACTAATGTTCTGGTAAAAGCTCATCAGACTTCACCTCAGCGTGCTTCCCTAAAACAAGTGAACTGAGTTTTTTCGGTGCTCTCTCTTAATCCCACACACATGCTTTTCTATCACAGACTGTTTCCATCTCCATATTATCAGCAGTCTAATTCACAGACATGTCAGGAGGTAATCTGTGTTAGCAGAGCTGCCGCTAATGTTTACTCTGCTCTGACGTTCTTCTGAAACATTAGTAGTAGTTGTGAGATGTAGAGCACAGGGATGTTTAGTGCAGTCTCAGAAGAGTTTTCTACGTTTACTTTTGACACGTGTTCTCTCTCTGGAGCTTCTCACACGAGAAAACTTCGCCTCTCCGCGGTGCGTACTTCTTCTGTGTCGAAATCCGACGCGGAAGGGTTCCCTCTGCGTCAAGTAGTGCCGCTATGGGGCTCTGACCGCATGCGTCGATTTCTGACTATTTGGGGTGAGACTGTGTTGGCATGTAATGTAATAGTGTGTGTTTGCGTTAAAGTCACATGAAGAACTCTACAACTCACCACTACTAATGTTGCTGTGAGCTTTCTAGTCCTATGATCTGAAAATTAAAGTGAAGATGACAGAGAGTAAAATTCAGAAGTGATTTATCTGAACATGGTGGAACATTTTAAATACTGTGTGGGCTCATTAAAGCCCTAAAGGCTGTTAGTGTTCCGTCAGGAGTTTAACTGCACTCATAGCAACTATTAGACTTTTTATGTAGCTTTTGTCAGATTAATCACTAATAATGTAGCAACATAGTTTTGAATGACAGGGTCCCTGCTATCGCATGGTAAAATATAAAATTTAATAATGAAATCAACTTAAGGCTTCCCAAATGCTGTAATAAATTAAGCATGATGAGTTGAGCATAAGTCAGCATGTGGCCCAAGAGTTTACAAGAGTCTCCCTGTATTTTTGTTGTGTTTGAACTTAATACAAAGATAAGTCATTATAGTTATATTTAAATTTTACTTTATTTACTGTGGAAAAATTTAAGGGAGCTAATTATTTAAGCTTTTATTCAACTTTATAAGAGATGCTTCTGAGTCTAGGAAATCCATGCACTTCTGGAGCTATTATTTTTTATTTGTTTGATTAAATAAACATGGTTCAGGCATTTAAACGAAGTTCAGTGTTTGCATTATTCAAAAATTTTCACACCAATTTTGGCACTTTTACTGCAAATGAATATCGGCTCCAAATATCGGTTATCAGCCTCCTCTAACTACTAATAATCGTATCAGTATCGGCCCTGAAAAACCCATATCGGTCGATCTCTAGTCTACACAATGAGACCTGTAACAGTCGCTGAATTGAGAGCAGCCACTGAATGTGAATGCACGCAAATACCAAGGGAATTGTTTCAGGATGTGTGCGATTCCATTGCTTCACGTTGTCAGCAGTGTCTGGACCAGAACAGAGGTCAGTTTGAGAACCGACGGTGACAAAACAATAAAATGATGTTTGTAAATTCTATTACATTTTGAAAATTAAATGAAATTTAATAAACACCTACTTTACAGTTATTAAAAGTGTGTATACATTTTTTCGGACACCCTGTATACACACACACACACATGCATATATATCTCACCATACAAAATCCAGACAAATGGTTTAGGTTAGGGGACTAATTGTAAAGCCAGCTTCAGGTTTTTGACAAATGTCGGCCACCTCTCATGTCTATCAGCTCCACAGTCAGAGGCTCAAGTAGTGATGGCACTGGATGAAATTTGTATTTTAGCATGCATGGAAGAAAAAAAATACAGATGCTCTGAATAATGTGAGTATTGGCTCCGGTAGTCTATTGACTGGTCTATTCTTATGTTGTAGAGCTTGTTTTTGGTTGTGTGAGTAGGATCAGACACAGGCCCATCCTGTTCTATACATATTACTGCCAGGTCCCACTCCTTCCCTCTCAACTATATAACCAGTGAGACACAATTTGGATATTGTACTCTGCCACTTCTCTTACACAGTAGGCCTGCAATCTGTTATGGGGAACAGCGGAGAAGAATGATGTGGGAGGGGGAGCATGTATTGACTTTTTTTCTCCCCTCTTTTGTTGTAATGCATCCCCCTCACCCCCACCCCCCCCATCCTCCTTTGTTGAGCACCTTTCCTTCTCCATCAACCTTCATCAATCTATCTATCCTTGCTGGGTGAAAAATTGCACCCATTACCTTTGTCATGCCGTATACAGAAATAGCATTCTTTCCACTGACAAACATCAGGTGAAACAACTCCAAGTAAGATGAAGGCACCACAGTATAAATCAGTCCCAAATATAGTAAACACAAGTTAAATTTTGGGGGAAATGGCTGCACTCCCTAAATAATGCAAGCTGTGCAAACCCATCCTCCAAACATGAGTGAAGGATTTGTTATGCATCTTATTCTCTCTAATATTTACCTCAGACTGCCACTGGACATGTTTTTGGCTGGTTAAATGAGGTTTGAAAGAAACGCTATAATATAAAAGTGTTTGTTGTTTAACCTCTAAACAACTTATGAGTGATGTTTCCTTTATTCCATAGGCAATAGGTCACACCTGAAACTCTAAGGGTACTGTTCAAAGTTGAAAGTGCAATTTGTCTCATCTACTTAAGTATGATAAATGGTGAGACTGCTACAGGTATTTAAAGTAAGGAATAGTAATTACCTGCGCATTTTGCCCAGCGTAGCATTTTGGTGTTAATTACATTAGGTCACAAAGTGTTGTAAAGGACCCTGAAAGGTCTGCTGCCACTGCATCACTGACTAATCAATTGCTATTATCATGGCTGGGACAAAGGTCTCGACCTGAGGGACACGTTCACAGCTGCTATTACAATCCCATTTTAAAACACTGAACATGATGCTCTGCAAAAGGACGCAATGCTTAACGACCACTGAAGGAAGCTACGCAAAGGTTTAAAGTGATAGCTATCCACAAAAAAACAGTGTCTGTCATTTTATCAGTGACAATTTAATACTAAACTATTCAACACAATGGCTGTACTGGGGGTGCTGAGTCCACAAATGAAGGCATTGCAGGAGCAGGCTGCACTTCTGCTGCACGTTGACTCGCATCACAACACAAAGGAAATATTTTAGTTACTGTGTGTTGGTACAAATCTGGATTTCAGTAAGGACACAAAGTAACCAGTGATCCTCAACGGAAATATACAATGTTCTCAACTGAAGTGATTATCAGGATTAACACTGTCTCTTACTCGCTCCCTCCCTCCCTCTCTCTTTCTCCCCTCTGACCCTCCCGTTTATCCAATGGGCAGGAGGCAGAGGAACAGAGAGGAGGGGTGAAATTGGCAACAGGTTTCAGAGCCCTAGCCAACTCCCTGGGCTTCAACAAACAAAAAACTCTTTCTATTTATCTATACAGACACCCATATATTTATTCTGACAAATCTGTCACATTTTAATTTCTCCTTTTTGTTTTAATGTGAAGTTAATGTCAAGATGATTAAGACCATGTATCAACATGCGAAGAAACATCCAGGGGTAGGTCATTATTTCTCTACCTTTGACTTTGCATATAATAGACCTAACAATAGTATGACAGTCAATGTAGATGTGTGCTTAGTAAATGTAGACTGAAAATAAATTAACCCGGTGGAAAATTTTAGATATGCTAAACTCAACTATACTGTAATTCTATTGTACTGACAGTTAAAATACTTGTCATAACAAATATTAAACACCTGGAGCTGTTCTTTAAATGACTGAAGATAAAAAGACAGGACTGAAAGCTCTGAAAGTTTACATTACTTCTATGACAAACATACTAACAATTCCAAATGTAATGATTTTTGTCAAATGCTGTGACAACAAATAAGCTCTTTCCATCACCAGTAACAACTACTTTTTAATGTAAAATGAGGATGAAAGAAAAAGAAAAGACACAGTTGCTTTCTGGGTTTTTTCTATCTGCCTCTGTGCTGTGCAGAGGGTGACCCAAATCTGTGGATTGACAAGCTTGGCTTGGCAGAGCACCAGAAAAGTAATAAGGGCAGCAACAGTATCGAACTCCAGCGAGTATAAAACACTTCCTATATCGGTCAGGCTTAATGGTGAAAGGTGAAACACAGGCAGTATCTAGCACAGTATGAAGATATCAGCACTGGGCAGCGGACAGCTCCCTACTCCCAGGCCCATCGTCATCTCTGTTTGCTCGGTGGGTTAAGAGCTGTGTTTGTGCGCACTCATGTGTATATCAGTGATCAAAGCTGACTTGATTCTGTGTTGTGTGTGGCTGTAGTGGCAGTAGGAGTGTGTGTGCTCTTGTGCTTGTACAAGTATTCAGAAACCTAACTTAAGTAAATGTATCAGTACAGCATTTACATAAAGTCTGAAAAGTCAGAGTATGGCATTGTGCAGTAAAATAGTCTCTGTCAGTGTTTTACTTTTATTTGATGTTTTTTTATTAGGGCTGTCAAAATTAACACATTAACACAGATTAATCCATCATCACGATTAATTTGATTAAAAATTTTAATGAAATTAAACCATTTGCAGCACAGAATGACTCTGAAAGTCTCTGCCAACACATTTCCGGCTGTTTGTCCAAGTTGAGTTAGCATCGCGCATGAACAAATGGGCAGTTGATCCGGTAGTGACAGGCAGCAGAACCAACCTACAAAAATAGAAGATGCTAAACAGCACGTTGGCCCTCTGGATGGGAAATTTGAGTACAAAAAACCCCAAGATGGAACAGTTGTTTTGTTGAAACTGCTGAAGGTGTTTAATAAACATGTTAAGTGCATATATATTCCCTTCTTTTTTCAGTCTGTTTGCTCATGTAAAATGAAACACAATTACTATAGATTAAAAATTAATGATATTTAATTTTGATTAATTGAAATTAACCCACAGCAACCCTGTGATAAATCCGATTAAAAATTTTAATCGTTTGACAGCGCTACTTTTTATACATTTTACTAGTACATTCATGTCTATGTTGCATTTAACTGTTGTGCATATTTGAACTGCTTTATAAATCACTGGTGGGTTAATCTATATGCAATGCATTATGAGATCATGCATCATGCTTGTAGTATCCCTGACCTGAGAGTCGCATTTCTGTCAAAAGTCAACTTCTCATGAGCTCAGAAAAACAGGCATAAAACACTTGGTTTAAAACTCAAAACAGCAAAACCATCATTCTTACTCATTTTAACCAGTTGTAACATGCATTCTAAGTTACCTATAGAAGACATACAGCTGCAGTGTTTCCACTAGTCACCTACATGGTTGTGGCCTAATTTTTCACACCAATTTTGGAATGAACCAAACACATTTTTGTACTACAACATAAATCCAAATCTGTGTTAATAAGATACTGATGTGGATAAGGCTCATCAGAGTTCAGAAGCTGGACCAGCATGTGGACTTGTGGTAATTTTTCATTACCATTTCTTCAACAGCAACTAAATAAAATTTTGCACAAACTTTGTACAACAAGTACATAAATACTGACTGGACTGAAATATGCTGGAATAAAATAAACTCATTATCCTCGCTACTGTATAAGTGGCATTAATGTTTTAAATCTATAGGTTAGTGCGACACTCTGTAAAATGCTGTTATTACACTGATAAACCATTGGAAACAAATGTGCTGAATAGAATTGTTTTGACAGTGATATTAAGTTTGGTTTTTGTTTTTTAATTAAACAATTTGTATAATCCCTGATCTGATGACAAGTGGATGATATGCCAATGTAAAATCAATGATCATCTGAGTAAAAATACTTGTGTCTGATGTATGCACTGAACTGCAAAGTATTTCATGAAATGTAAATGCTGAAGAACATTTACAAGAAAAAGACCCAAAAGCATGAAATATAACTCTTTAAACCAATATTTAATTGCAGTCTCTCTGCAGTCATTCTGTGTACACCTGTGTATTTCTATATTAGTGCAGTGAAACCTTTATGGCTGCTCTCAGTGTCAGTCAGAGTTAATTAATACATGTGAGCTGAAAGGTCTGGTTGCAGCTGAGACATACTGTGTTTCTGGTGTTTTAAAGGTAGTTAAGATCCAAGTTTTACCAGCAGACATTCTTCTAATGAACAACAAGGCAAGTGGCAGACAGAGGACAGATGTCTGGATACAGCTGAGTAGAGACATCCCTCAGTGCAACCAGATCAAACTATCATTTGTCTACAGCTTGACTAGATGTGTGTGGGCTGAGAACAGCTGTTCACCAGTGGTGTGACACTCCTTTTCTCACTCATACAAAGTAGACAGAAAATGTATAGCAGTGTACTGTTGGTGAAAAGATGCCGAGCATTTTGTCGCACCTAAACTTTAGTGTATTGATAATGACATGTCACATTATCCCTCTATGTTTCTAATGTGCTTATCTATTTTAATTCCTGTCATCAAACCTGCTCAGATCATCGAATCGAAGCATGTGTTTGAGCAACGACACCGAGTTAACTCATTTATGTGCATATGTACGCGTGTATGTGCTTGTATTTGTGAGTGTCGCTGTCAGTGTGTGTGCTGCTGTCGCTCAATGTGACAGGAATAGTGTTGAGGAGGAAAGGTTGGCGAACACTGAGAGGCAGCAGCTCTCTTTTCCACTGTGTCCTTGCCTGTTCAACCTGGCTGACAGTGAACTGCTTCACACATGGCCCGGATTCTCATGCATATGGAGGAGGGCAAGAAGAAGAAAAACAGCAACAACTACCTCTGTGTGTGTGTGTGTGTGTGTGTGTGTGTGGGGGGGGGGGTGCATGCGCATGTGCGTGCATGTGCATTTCAGACAGATGTATGTTCACCATGCACTTCACAACCGAGTACTTGATTGAATGCTTGTTTATGACTCTGGTTGTGGGACTAACACATTCTTCTTATCTTTTCAGCTAATCCCTCAGTTTGTCTTCCTGACACTGGGTGTCACAGGGGCCACACTCTACCTAATTCGTCTGGCAAGAGGCCCCCATGTCACGTAAGTTTGTCCTTTTTGACCATTATAGTCATCATCGTGTGACTTTTAATTTTTTTTTTTTTTTTTTTTATGAGAATGTGAGCCACTTATATTGCCATTCTTCTATTTCCTACCGGTAAAATTGCACATTGCAACTCATTAAATAGTGCCTTCACTATCCTCTGTTAGCTAATAATTATAGTTTGTCTGGTGTAAAAAAAAAAAAAAAAATCAGACTGGTGTGATATGAAGCCAAACACTGAATAAAACCAGGACATAGAATTTTATCACTACATGTTGCACTTCCTCAAATCAAATGGAAGAAGACTGAATAAGAGTGCAGTAACTCTAGTCCACTAGGTGGCCGCAATGCACCTCTAACCTCTTTTGACAGCCACCAATAAACACAAATTAATAAGAAAAAAAGCAGGAGCAAAGCAACGCTGGCACAGCCCTAACTAAATGCAGAGACCAGTCTGGTTATGCAAGGCTAAAGCAGGATTTGGATCAGTTATGGCATGACTTTAAAGTTTTTACTTGTCCCCTTATATGTGTTTTCAGCTCACCTATTCTTGCTCCATATCTGATGCAATAAGACACCGGAACAATTTTAGCTGTCTCTGTTTACAGTCATCACCCTAAAAAGACCTGGGGCCTCATGTACAAAAAACTGCCCAAATACATGTCATGTTTTCACCTTTTGTCCAAATACCAATGGCAAATGTACTAGCAACGTCAAAGAAGAAGAAGAATTTCACCAAATATGTAACTGATATTCTTGTATCAGAAGCAGAAGCAAGACAAAATATTTCATTTGGTGGTCTTTCCTCCCGTATAAGTAATAAAAGAAGAAACATGGTGTGGGGGAGTGTGACTAAGGCTGTGAATATAGCAAGATGGGAGTTTCACACCACAGCTGAATTAAAGAAAAAATGGTCTAAAATTAAAGTTGATGTAAAAATCAGCTGCTTCAGCCAGAGGAGGAGGCCCAGTGATGAGATAACTCCACAGCAGAAATGACAGCCTTCACAACACTTTCTCACATCCTACCAGCACACACAGGCAACTTGGATATGTTAGAGAAGTACGGTAACCCCAAAGCAGATAAAATAAAATCACAGTAGTTTGAAGTAATCATACTTGTGGTGGCATGTTAGATTAACATCAAACAGACTCAGCACACAGAGATACAGGAGGTAATGTCATTTATTGTTATATTGTGGAAACTGGGGGGTTCAGCATCACTGACACAGACCCCGTCCATGACTATAGGTCAGGTATAAAAGTAATCACTGATCTGAGGCCTGTGTCTTCGCCACAGCCGACTGATAGGAGGCATCTCAGGTCTTGGTTGCTGAGGGATGTCAGTCTATGCATCTGTATGCCTCACAACTTCAGTTACAGATGCACAGACTAGCGTTCCTTAGTAGCCAAGACCTGAAGTGCCTCTTTATGTGACATAAACAAAGGAAACTCTTCATTTTGCTTTGGATTTATTTTGCCACAATCAGTTTTGAGGTATATTATATGTGTAGAAATTAGGTTAAATGTGGCTTTGTTTCATTGTTCAGGTGTAAGTCATAAGTACTTAAACTCTTGAAGAAATATTGTCATATATAAATATTTGTTTGATGTATATAGTTAAGTTTTAGTACTTTGTTGTTTGGGACTGTCAAATGACAGAGTTGAAATGGCATCCACACATTCTCAGGGCAAGTTGAAAGCTTATATAAAGGTGTGCACATTTTCACGTAAAGCAGATTTTTGTTCATCCCAACATTTGCGTGGAACATTGTGTATTACTTTTTCATTTATACACATGCTTTGTTCATGAGGCCCCTGGAAATTTTAACAAACACATGGAAAGTGCACCATGTGTGTCTTCCATTTCCTTCTGCTGAAGTGTGATCTTCTTCATGATACTGACCTAGACTCAGCATGAAATTACACATGGCTTAGACACTCGCAGCTCGCAGTATATATAATATATGTAGATTTAGTGCTATGACACCACAGACACAATCTAATGTTGGTGAATGTTAGTTCAGCCAGTTTGAATAAACAAGTTTAAGGTCCTATACCAGACTGTACCAGCAAAACCATAAGTCAAACAATTATAGAAAAAACAGAAAAAAACAAAGAAATCTGTTGGGAGCTACTATAGAAATATGGTAGTGCAACACGGTAGAAAGGTGACCCACTATCTCTGTGGATTTAAATGTCTAATTCTAAGGTAACAAAGGAATTTTCACAAGAAAATAAGTTGCCATCATTAGCTCCTCTTCCATCAAGATTTACTGGAACCTTTATGTAAAGGAATTTATTTACCTGGGTAAAAGACACCCTGGTAATCAGCATTTCCACCACCCCTCAAAGTTTCAGAAAATTTATAGGGGAGTGGAGAAGTAAAATAAACCACTCTTAACCTCCAGTCTAGTAAGCCTGACAAGCCTGCATCATCACTTGTGTGACACATTACGCCAGGTTGGAGGATGCTCAAGTTGTTCTGTTATCCCTTGTGTTTAACTACATCTGAAATAAAACCATGCGATCTGCACAGAAAAGATGCACAGACAACGGCTTAAACATGGAAGGTGAACAGAAGAGCAGAATGATGCACGTGTGTTCCACTAATCAGCGTTCTTCTGCACACAGCCCCCCCCTCAAGAATTCTGGGGAATCTGAAAAGTCCTACCACTACTAGGCCCCTTTTCAGGGAAAATTTGGGGTTTAGGGATACTTTTTTTTTTCTGGGTGGTTTCAGTGGAAACGCACAGAATTTTTCAAAATCTCGGGTAAAGGATATTAGTTCCTGAGATGGAAAGGAGCCACTATGTCCCTTTAGATTGAACAGTTTATACTGTATGTACAGAGGGAGAGGGTCACCTTCACTGAATCTGCCATGTCACTGTCAGACCTCCACGTTTTTTTCCCCATTTTACATTCTACAGTTAAGATGTCACAAACTATTTGGGAGTGTGGATTAGAGTGAATATTCTCTGAACTAAAAAAAAAAAAAAAAAAATCATGATAGACCAATGAACCAACTCTAATGAGGTAGTTCTGTGTGCTTTGTGGCCACTGAAGATGATGGTGAGTAGATATTCATTTAGGTACAATCTGCAATTTTGCAGTTAGATACCACTATATCACACTTCTACAGCAGACATTGAGCCTGTATCACTAATACACCAATTGTACTATTTGTTCATCATATTATCAAAAGGCATATCATCTGCAAGATACTGAACAATGTTATTGCAGGTTTTCCTCATATGTTCTAAATCTTATTCAGAGGCTGTACTGGAACCAAAAACACAGACCATGCTGAACACAAACTGGCTGCGCACAGTAGATTTACTCTGGTGTCCTATTTTGGACCACACAGAAGCGCTTGTTCGAAGGGCCAACCATAAAGCCTGACCTCATCACCAGGTGCTGATGAGTGCTATGGTCGGAGGATGCATCTCTCTCAGAGACTGTCTAGTGTTTGTGGCTCTGGAGAGAGAGCAGAGAGGCATGCTCTCTCAGCCACGGCCACTGTGTCCCTTTGTTTGTGCTTTGGCAACATGGCCTGCAGCCAGAGGACGAGGAGGGATGGACAGTCAGTGAAGTGCTATGAAATCCAGACTTTGGTTAATGAATAAAGGAGTGCAGCCAAATTACTGGGCTGAGCTCACCACAACTCATAATCATGTCTCTATTTTCTGACTTGTCTCTCCCAGCATCCAAGTGTCTTTGTATTTGCCTCCTTTTGTCTGTATCCCTCTGTTCCCAACTTTTGTTTACATTGTAGTCTGTTGTTCCTCAACTCCCAGTCTTTTTTCTGCATCTTCATCTCACATTCCTCATTGTCATGCATACCCTTCATTCTTATGTCCTGCCTTTTCACTTTGTCTTTAATGTGTCATGCTTCCATTTTTCTTTCCACATTTGCAGCCTCTTGGACAAGAGGAACAACCCTGAGCCTTGGGCCAAGCTTGATCCAACCTACCAGTACAAGGTGAATATTCCCCTGTCACTGACTGGGGACCACGCCAATCATATCAGCCAGAAAACCCATCCAGAATGATTTGACAAATCTTTTTCTGATCAGCCTACCAAAAGAGACTTGAACAAGTCAGCACTAGCAAAAAATATCAGAACAACACAACTGTTCTCTGGTTTTCTTCACATCTGTTCAGACAAAGGAAAACAAAATGTCTTTCAAAAACAAATTAAGCCAGAAGGAACCTGGTAGCTTTTAGTAGTGGGTAATAATTTGCTCTACCTTTTGAACAAGGCCACAGCCCCAGACAAACTAATGAAAATATTAACAATGTTGACCCAAAATAGAGCAGAAAAACAACCAACTGACAGGCCCCAAAAGAAAAGAGATATGGATGATGTGGGTTTTTTTTCTAGAGATCAGAGCCTTTTCGGAGGGTTTCAAGGCTATGTTGCTTGCCAGTGGAATGAAAGTCGCTGCAGACAAAAGGTCAGGACATGGCATGTTTAATTCTCCATAGCAAGGCAAAGGTCTCGCATCGAAATTCATCTCAAGTCCAAACAATGATAGTAATGAGGAGGGGGAAGAGGAGAAGGAAAGGAGAGAGGAGGTGAGGGTTTTAATGGCAGACCAATCAAAAAAAAAAAGAAAAAAAGATACACATGGAGAAAATGACCAGTGCCAGAAAAAAACGTGTGTTTTTCTTGGTTGGAGGTGTGTTGTAATGCATACTCACACATAGGGCTGGTGTGATAATAACATTTTAGCTGATGATAAACTGTCATAGTAATACTTGCAGTTAGCAACTTGCAGTTGCTGTCATTAGTCAGGTAAAAGAACCACCACACTGAAGGAAAAGGCCCATTTAATCACAATGAATCATGGAACACACATAAAGAAAATGTAGGCTTTGTGGGGAAAAACTGCAGAAAATAAAGTATACAAGGCCTGTTACTGAAAAAATACAAAGAAATCACTTGTACTGAAAATGTGGGTGGATATGATATTTCTGCTTTTATCTGGTTATTTTAATCCAGGTGAATGAAGATTAGGACAATTGTACAAAATAATAATGGTTTGCTCAAATATCTATGATACAGTGATTATATAATTGTGACAAACATAGTCACATGCATATGTATCATGCCTTTTAAGGTTCAAAATTAAATGAGTAACAAAAAAGTCACTGTGTCATTGTGTTTAAGTATGCACGTGTATGTACTCAGTCTATGTTTGTACTAAACAAAAAAAAAAAGTGCTGTCCTAAAGACTACACTGATGGATTTAATTTAAGCAAAACAGATTTAAATGTATTCCTCCTGCCTTCTGCAGTTTGTGGCCATCGAGACAGACTACAAGAACCTGAAGAAACAGGGCCCTGACTTCTAAAGATCCTCCAGGCAACTCCAGGGGCACCAAGTTTAGCAGGCCCTCCTGCTGTCACCAGTGATGTGAACCGTCACTGTACGTTTCCTCAACTTATCCTCCAGCTTCTCAGCAAAAGCTCTGACTTAAGACTGTAACCTTGTGAACAAAAACTAATAAAGATCTCTTTTGTCTTTAGTCTGACTCTTCTCTAATATGATGTGGATGCATCTTCTCACTTTGTTTGAATAATGCAACATACATTATGTTGTGGCCATATTTCATCACTTGTGCAATATAGAAGATCAAGGATATAACACACTGAGATGTATCAACAGTCATTGTGCATTTGAATCATTGATTGGTGAATCATAATGGTATTGAACCATCACACAGATTCACGCCTCTAAAAACCAATATATGTCTTATCTAATCATGTGTCTCTGGACAGTACATCTCATATGTTCATAGTTAACAGTTATTATGGAGAACAATGTGAAAGACCACTGCAAAACAAAGCAGCAACCTGTTGAGCAAACATGCTAGGGATGCATTGGTACCAGGGAAAACCGTGATGTTGCATTGGCGCTTTATATACTGCTTTACAGGCCACTGACTGTGTGTGCCACAAGTCTCTCTCTCTCCCTCTCTGTCTCTCTCGACATGCATGTGAGCATGCAGTGCAGGGAAGCCTCAGTGAGAAACAGTGGACAGAGAAGTGGCTTTAGACTCAGCACACATCAGAGTCCTGCAAAGGTCCACCACTTTTCCAGTATGACTTGGCCTGCCATATTTCCAAACCTGCACCCGCAACCTGACCCGACCCATGATTAAACACATTGTCTACAAAGTAACTCACTTTTAAGTACCCCCCGGGTACCCGACCCGGCACAGGACTCTGACACACATACAATACCATGACACACTATTACAAGGAAATGCATATGGTAGATAGTCGTGGCATTTTTATACCGTCGTTTTCTTTTACATCCCTATTAGAAATGTAACAATATGAACATTTCATACCACGGTTATTGTGACCAAAATTATCACAGTTATCATTATTATCGTGGTATTGTTGAAATGTGCTCAAAATGTTCAAAAAGTACTGAAATAATTTAACCAAATTGTATCTGGAAAAAACCAAAAACAAATAAAATAACACACACAATGTACTATCTGTTGGCAGAAACATTAAAATATTAATGAGTAAACATCAAACATACAAATGTGCATTAAAGATGGAACCTTATGGCCATAAGAGATATCTGCACTAGGGGTGGGAATTGATAGGATTTTACCAATATCAGTGCCATTGTCAATTCTGCTTACAAATCCTATTCCTTATCAAAATCCCCTACTGATTCCTGAGCGTTTTTTTGAGTGGGGAAAAAAAGTAGTTGGACAGGTCATAGTGGAGCTTGTTTCCTTATCAAATCATTCACAATGTCACAATGAGTGGACCGGGTCCATGTGAATGTTCGGACCTCTCTGGACCACTGTCCGTGTGGCTGCCTTCAGCGATGTTTTCAGAGGCCAAACACTGCAAACTGCGCATGCAAGCCTGGAGTGCCGCTGCTTCTTCAGGGAATGAGCAGTAACACCGTGAGTTTTCAAAGTGCCATAATCAAACACGGTTTTCATGATAGTTAGAATTTAAACAATAATACTAACTGTCAGGAATTTTACTGCAGTTTATTGTTATACCGGTAATCACTACATCCCTAATACCTATGCAGAACATGAATTTATTTATTTAAAAAAAAAAAGCCCCCTTTGGGTCTTATGTGTGCACGTGCCTGTTTTATACTACTGTATACAAGTAGTCAGTCCAGTACAGAAAGTATTTTTTTCTTCAGTACAGTGATATAGTTTGTTCCCACCATGAAATTAAGATTTTACTGACAAACAAAATAAAAATTATAATTTTGGGAGAAAAATAACTGTTCTCTTTATGCACAAAACATGAACCAAAACCATGGCCCAAAAACTGAGATACGGACCGAACTGTGGGATACCTGTACCGTTGCAGCCATAAAACGTACAGGGTCAAATCCAAACTAAGGGTAACAAAAAAAACCCCGATATGTATGTATATTCATCACTTATAAATCCTCTAGTTCAATGAAAAATCTGATGAATAGTGTTGAAATGTAACAGAACTGTATTTTCTTTCTTCATTTTGTCAGTTGTTGACTGTGATTCTTCTTTGCTTGAGGTGATTTCTTCTCAGTGGACCTCTGAATTTTAACTGAATACTTTGCCTCATTGGGTCTGTCAGCATGGAGTGGGATGCAGTATGTCCTGCAATCATAACTATGGACAATCCAATGAAATACTGCATGTAAGGACTTGTTTTTGGCCAGACAGTGTATATGATGAATGTAACAATGGCCAAAAGGTATTACATTTTAATATAAGCCAGTATTGTACAGCCCTTGGCAGAATATTATAACAATGTCCCCACTTTAAACATCCTACAGATGTAGGTCAAAGATCAAGATCTGATATAGAAAAACAAATGTAGAGAAACGGTAATTCAACAGTAACCGGTCTCACTGTCTCTCTGTTACCACTGTTTGTCACATACTTCAGAGAAATGTGAAGAACCACTGTATATTTCAGAAGGATCAACATCAAGTCACTTAACATAACCCTCAACAATGAAGACAGAACAATATTCAAGTACAACAATGGCACGTCGATCAAAACATGACAATAACATCCAAAACTATAAGAGCAAATTTCGTACACTTCTACACTGGCTCAAAATGGGTTTGACACCATCATGAACAGTTATTCACAGTTCACTTGTGCTAATAAACTCAACAGATGTTTTGATAAGTAAAATCTTGATTTAATTTCCAAGGGGAAAACTATATTTACTGAGCTCATCGCCTCACAAATCTGCCACTGCTAGGACAAATAAGGCACACATGCACACATGCTGAGATATGAAGATGAAGATGAAGATGAAGGGGACCAAAATAGAAATCAGTCATGAAAGATGAATATCAGTGTGGGTCATAGAGCCCTTTTAAACTGGTTTTCAATCCCAGGAAGATGTAGCCCAAGGAGACAACTCACTGAACTGTTTGATCAGTGTGTGTCTGTAAAGACCAAAACATTATTTTCACTTAGGTATTGAGCAGGAAAATGACAGATTCAGAATCGGTATTTTTCTCCGAATATGCCTCCTGCTGGCATAATTTCCTGATGTTGGAGAGTTCAGTGAGTGATGAATATATGCGCCCGTGGCTATGTTTGTATATCTGTTCTCACTCAGTATCACTGGACAGCAGACAACGACATAAAATCCCATCCTAATGGCACACAAACTGTCTCAATGCTGGGCCCCTGGGTTGTCCTAGATCACTCCTTAATAGACAATCTATGTTCCAGACCCTACACGCGCCCATTTAAGGCGTCTATGTCTGCTCCTTTTTAACAGTAATATGCTTCCTCCAAACAGTGTGCTGACCTGCCCAGTGGGTATTGTCTGTTACTGCATAGTGATTTGTTTGTGCATGTGTGTGTTGGTGTCAGATGCACAAAACCTGCTGACAGGTAATCAGCCGGGCTAAAGCATCACACTGGGGCATAATCACAAGGTCTCACACATATACACACATAACAGAGGTGAGGGCCAGTTAATATCTGAGCCGAACGCCTTCACAGGTCATTGTGATTGCATTGCCTCGGTGTGTTAGTATCAGTATAAAACATCAAGGCAGAGGGTCATGGACAGCAGTAGCCATCAACTTTATCAATTGGGATAAGATAGTATATATTACACAGATGTATATTTTTTATGGCATTAACTTTCCTGCAACACTTCAAACATGACAAACTATGACCCTGCCATGCCTCAAATGCCTGAACTGAAAAATACGATTTCATTAGCAAGGCTAAATTGAAATAAAAAAGCAATTAAGCCAAGCAGTCATAAAAGTGCCACATCATCTCTATGCCGGGCCAATAGACAGGATGCTGATTCCCAGCAAACAACTATAATAACAAATAAATATAAACATAAACTACAATTTAAAAAAAAAAAAAATGCATGAATGAATCACTGAATTCTCTCATATGATGTACAGGCCTTTATTTCACTCAGCTGCAGGAGTTATCAGGGCTTTATCTGTAGGCCGCTTGTACTAGAGTCAGGCCTTTATTTCTAATTTCCTCCATATAATGACTGCAAATGGTTTTATATATTGCAAAATCTATTTGTTCTTTTATACAATGTTAAAAGTACCACATTGTGCTATTCTACAAATTAAACATTTCCTTAACTTTCTCAAAATAAAAGCCCTCTATTCATTCCGTGACAGGGCTTTTATTGTGTTAAACCTTGTCTTCTGGTCACACTTTACGTATCTAGAAAGGACAGTTTCATTGAATAAGTAAGATACACACCTGGAGTGACTAAGACTGGACAATACCACAACAACACAAGTGATGAGGAACAAATAAGTCTTTAAACCAGCTGGATTATGTGAACTTTATTTGTGAATTGGCTTTTATTTGATTGCATGGTCCTTGCTTGAGATCCTGGTTTTTATTTTAGGAAATACAGTACACACATTTCATTTAAATGTCATTTTCCAGAACATCACCAGACACATAAACTAGACCTTTACATTACAGTCTTTTGTGAATATATGACTGTACAGGCTGACACTTCGACTGAAGTTGGATTTTCCAGTTTGATTAACTTCCTTCTTGCTTTACCATCTCATTCTTAGTGAGAGAGGCTGTTTTCAGGACTGAAGGATTAATGCAAAGCAAAGGATGAATATTTGACAGTTTAGACTTGTATATCTCCTTCCCTTTCACCCTGTAGTTGGTGTCCAGTGTTTGTCTGATCCACCTCTGTTTGGTCCACTCCAGTTGTGTAATGTAGTATAAGTACACACCACAATTCACTTATAATTGACTTATTTTGTGTGGTGCCAGACAGCTGAGCATTTATCAAATAGTGATCAGTCCCTCCAGAAAAATGCAATTATGCGATTGCATGTCAATACATAATCAAGCAAATAGAGCACATAATTTGGGGGTTCTGCGTTTTTTTTTTTTTTTAAAAAGGGCACATATTCACAGCATTAATAGCATGTTTCCGTGCAAAATATGCAAAATACGCAGGTGTCGCATGATTTTATAATCCCTGCATTTTTACGCATAAAATTTTAAAAAATATTGCATTGTAACTTGACACAGGTAGTAATGTAATATGCAATGTGCAATGTCATTGACTCACGCATCCACAAAAGGTAAACTAACAGCGAGCCTCAGAAAAAATCCTACATGATGATGAAAAATGCAGCTCATTTGCCGAAAAAAATATCTGCAAAAGACAGATTGGTCTCATTAAGTATATAAGTATCTACAATGTTCCTTTTAATGTGACTCAGACCAGTTACAGGAAGTTTCACAAGGCTATTGTTGCCAACTAGCAAAAAAAAAGGAAAAAAGATATAGAAAAACTAAGATGGAGATCAAATTTGTCAAAACAAGACAAGCACTCGGAGAGCGCAGACCTCCACCGAGACAGATGCCCCCCCCCCCCCCCCCCCCCCACATCACCACCAAAATTTAATCATTTGTTCCTTGTGCCAGTATCAACATTTCTTGAAAATTTCATGAAAATCCGTCCATAACTGTCTGAGTTATCTTGCTAACAAACAAACAAACAAACAAAGCAAAGTGATCACAAAACCTCCTGGTGGAGGTAATGACAACTTGTTGACAGTAGATGCTCACCCATTTATAAGTTATCAAATGCCAAGAGAAGAGCGATGTTGCACATTTGATGATGATAGTGATCATGTAGGTATATCATGCAAATTGTTTAGCCCCCTCCCAGTATTGCAGTGTGAATCCAAAAACAACAAGAAAAGCACTCGGAGAGCGCAGACCTCCGCCAAGGCAGATCAGTGGGCCCCCATGGCACCCCCCCACCCCCAATCATCACCAAAATTTAATAATTTCTTCCTTGTGCCAGTATCAACATTTCCTGAAAATTTCATGAAAAACATCCATAACTTTTTGAGTTATCTTGCTAACAAACAAACATGCACACATGCAAACACACAAAACAAAGCGATCACAATACCTCCTGGTGGAGGTAACTATTTGACCAACATTCAGGTTTAAAGAACAACAAAAAGAAAGAGGTAAAGGTGTAATGGTCAGGGTGAGTGAGCGAGAGAGAAAAGACAGAGATAGTGGTGGCAGCAGGGAATGGCGAAGGAGCTGGAGAGAAACCGTGACAGTTTGTGACTGAGTCAACAAAGCCACGCCATCCTCTTTTCAGAACAAACAAGTCAGGCTTGCAATCCAGATCAGTATGGCAGTGTGTGTTGAAGATCTGTATTACAAACACAGGTTGTGTTTATTTTTCTACCTATGAAGTTGAAGTGAGAGCACTTTCATCAACACACACCTACTTAAACCCTATTCAATGTGAGAGACAGGAGGAAGAAGAGAGAGAGACCATTTCCTCCTAGATTGCATCCTCTGACGAGCAAGAGTAGATATTTTTAGATGAGGATTAATTTTAATGGGTGAGATAAGAAGTGAGGAGTTTGTGGAGGAGGGACAAATAAATAAGTAAATAGGACATGCCGCCAAACAGGAGGCAACAGTGGCAGCGGTGGGGTGGTGTGGCTACGAGGCCCTGGGCAGATTCACTGATTCAGTGGAGATAGTGAGGCCTTTCATCCTCTAATGTTTCCTTCCAGAGCTGGAACATCAAAATCAAATGTTTGTCTAAAGCTGCAGATGGAGTGACCTTCTGCAAGCGAGAGAATGTTTGCTTAGATGTTGCCATCTTTTCCCCATTTGTCCTAGATAATATTTTCCCAATCAACATCTTTTGGTTTTGTTTCTGCAGAAAATAAGTATTTAAATTAAAAAAGGAAATATGCAGACCCTTTAAGATCACCAGCATTCATTTTTAAGTATTGCCTCTAATGCTGTAATATTGTATACTCATAAAATAAATAAATATCTGATGCTCTGTTCGTTTTAATACTCGATGACAAAGAGGCTGGATATATTGTATATGTCCTGGGATAATAGAACAAGATCTAACAGTCCATATTCTATTCCATCATTTATGTTATGTTGTAAATCACACTCATTTGAAGGACACTTTGCCTTGTGCCACTCAGCATGAGTGCAGCCACTGTTCTGTTCCACTATGTTTTATTTATCAGTGTTATCAACCTTATTTTGTTGCTGTTCTTTTTTTTCCACTGGATAAATTTGGCATTTTATGTCATTTTATGTGAGGCCTATATGAATCATTTACTACCTCAAACACATCAGAATATGATGCAAGTATTACACATTTGATTTTGATGCTCTGACTGCGATATATAAGACTATATTTATTTTGATTTCAACTATAGTTGAAAGGTCTGCCCTTTACATGCTACATTCTTACTTAAAAATATAAGGCAAAAAAAAAAAAAAAAGAGGCAAAAAAAAAAAGAGGCACGCTAGCACATTTTATTTGATGTGTATATATTTCAAAACTGTACACTGTCCTTATGTGCCAATAAAATATATTAACTATTATTATTATTACTTCGCCAAGGAACGGGGGAGGTTATGTTTTCATTGGGGTTTGTCTGTTTGTCTGTCGTTTGTCTGTTAGCAAGAGAAATCAAAAAATTATGGAAGGATTTTGATTAAATTTTCAGGAAATGTTTACACTGGCACAAGGAACAAATGATTAGAAAACATGTGTTCTATCATCATATGTATCAATACCAAGGCTTGAAATGACATGTATCCGGGCATCAGAAAATGAAAGAATCAATGAATCTCATATTCACTCATTTTCTGAACCCGCTTCATCCTCACTAGGATCGCAGGGGTCACTGGAGCCTATCCCAGCTACTTATGGGTGAAGGCGGGGTACACCCTGGACATGTCACCAGTTCATCACAGGGCTGACATATAGAGACAAACAATCTCTTTTACAGTCACACCAATGGGCAACTTAGGTTAACCAATTAACCTATCAGTGTATGTCTTTGGATGGTGGGAGGAAACCCACACAAACACGGTGTTGGAATCAAACCCAGGACCTTCTTGCTGTGAGGCATGAGTGCTATCCACTGCACCACCATGTCACATAATGTCTGAACAAAAGGATTAAAATAGATATGCATATGTGTAATCAGTAGACCTTGAGTAAACCAACAAACCAAATGTTGGTCCAGGACTTTTGCACACCACTGTACAGTTCATTTTCATTGACCTGATTTCATTTCATAATCTCCATAGCACATACGGATGGTTGCTCTGAGCACAAACATCAGATGAAGTGAGTTCTACTGTTTTTCTCCACATTTAAATTGAACTAGGGCTGTCAAAATTAATGTGTTAATGTGGATTAATCCAATGTTTCCCCTACAATTGTATAAGGGGGGCATTCCGCCCCCTCAACAGCAGCTCCCGCCGGTTCAGAGTGTTAAGACTCCCACAGAATTGGGCGTACTTGACTCCGCGGACTCAACATACTCAATGCGGGCCCAAAGTGGAGTACGTGCAAAGTATGCCTGATTCTGTGGAAGCCTTTACTGTCTAAATGTAGCCTCAGTCAAGTCACCACCGGATGACCAGTTTTGATCCAGTTTGGCTGACAGAGGCCGAATACTGGCCCTGGCAGTACAAGACTGATCTGGGTAAGTAGTAAGTTAATTAGAAAATAAATACAAAACTGAAACACAAATAGGCAAAGTCAGAGAGATAACAGATAGCTTGATGGATAAAATAGCTAGCCAGCTGCTAAATAATATATATATGCACAGATATTTGGCATTTTGACAAATCGGCACTGGCCTTTTTTTTTTTTTTAATCTGACAGTCGATAAGAGATCAATTTAAAACTGGGTTATTTTGACTCTGGTGTATCCGTGCCTCTCTTGGTCCGCGAAAGCGAGACTTGCAACGCTCAGTTACCTTTTCCCTACCTCCTGAATCTTTGCAAACTTACTGGCGTAGGACAAGTTTCAATTGTGATGAAAAGAAAATGCCAAGGTTTAAATGATGCAAAACCAGTGTTTCCTGTAGAATGGATCTCTTGGTGTGGTGGTGGTGGGGGGTCTGGTGTGGTCCATGCCGTCGCACTGCGTCAAAAATCACAGTTGTGGCACTGTACCACGGCTAAACCTTACCAGCGGAAATGTGGATTGCACGTTATGGGGATGGCTAGGGAATTGTGTTTTTGTGTGTAGGCCACATGAGAAGCTGCGGAAACTGATAGGAAAGCACTGTCTGACTGGGAAAAAAAAAACTGTAGGGTAATAATGGTTGTTTAAAGCAAGACACAGCAGGCAAAAACATTGATTTTTCATGCAGTGGTCAATTTTGAGCTAGTTCACTCCTTCAGCATGTTCTTTCAAGCTGCTATAAAGAAACTGCAATGCAATTTATGAGCACTAGAGAAGCCCTTGTCTCACTGGAGAGCAGGGTGAACAACTCTGCTTTTTGCGCCACAATCTGGCGCTGCTCAATTGGGCCTACTAATTGATTTGAGACTCACATTTATGTACAAATTTTATTTAACTTTGTTTTATTTACTAAATAAAACTTCAGGAAGCTAATTATTAAAATTTTCAGTTAACTTTATAGGAGATGCTGCTGAACCTGGGAACTCCCAGCACTTTTTGTTTGAACTTAAAACAAAGACAAGTGAGAGATAAAATACCATTTCAGTTATATTGGAATTGTGGAAAAATTTATTTACTGTAGAAAACTTTTGGGAGCTATTTATTTGTTAAATTTTTCATTTCACTTTATAAGGCAAGCTGCTGCGCCTGGGAGCTCCCTGCACTATTTGGTGGAATTTTTAAAACAAAGATATCTATTGTCTAAGATTAAAAAAAAACCTTTAACATGTTGCAAATCTGAAGAGCTGTTTAACATATGCTGAAAGGCTTTTAAGTTTAAACAAACTTAAGTGTTACAGTTTGTATTATTCAAAATTTTGACACCAATATTTTCACTTTTACTGCAAATGAATATCAGCTCCAAATATCAGCTATTGGCCTCCTTGACTACTGACAATCGGTACTGGCCCTGAAAAAAAAAAACAAAAAAAACATATCAGTCAATCTCTAATAAATACTACTATTGTTTGGCGGATAGAACACAAGCAAACTGAAAAAGGCAATATCATTAATCACATTTATTTCTGTGGCAATTAATAAAAAAGTCATTGGTTTGACACAACCAGTTCAACAGCAGAGAGAGAGGGAAAGAAGGAAATGAAAAATGTGATTTCTACTAATGACTTCATTCTGCTTCAAATCAAATAGCCTTGTACAGCAGGTAGGTGTTACAAATACACAAGGCTTGGACCCAAATGCACAAGACAGAGACAAACTGAACTTAGTTTGAGTATTTATTAACTCAAAATAAAAAAGTAACAAAAAGATCTTCACATCCGTGGAATCAAAAAATTAACACAAAAATCTTCTTAATCGAGGTATCAAAAAGTCTAACAAAAAGATCTTCACATACATGGTATCAAAAAACTAACAAAAAGGTCTTCACAAAACGTGTTATCAAAAATTAAGACAAAAGTCTTCTCAGTTGAGGTATCAAAAATATAACACAAAGATCTTCACAAATGTGGAATCAATAAACTTATAAAGCAGCACAGAAGAACAGGAGAAGGTTGAAGGAGCTCTTGACTTGACCTGGCATGAAAGACGCACTGACAATAGACATGAGGAGAGGAGGGAATATAAAGGTAAACACATAATGAGCCCCAGGTGCAGATAATCAGAGAATCAGGGAGGACACAGACAAGACAGACACAGTACACACAAGCAAACAAAAACACCTCACCAAAATAAAACAGGAAATGACAAAACCAACTAACATAAATTGTTAACACCGCTGAAGGCAGTGCTTCACAGTAGGGTGATAAACAAAAGCACACAAAATGATGGCAGGAATGTTATTTCTCTCATATTTCTCAAAAAACAACACAATTGAGATTTAAGTAAATATATAATATTTCATTTAAACAGGAAGTTTCTTGCTGAAGTCCTGTGCACATAAGGGAAAGAAACAACTTGATATCTGATGTTTCACAGCCAGGGACAGCAGTAATTTCTGTTTATGTTGTCCCATTGCAGATGTTCTGAAAATTATTTTCTGGGGGGTAGTCCACAGAGAATTCATACTGAAGTTTCTTCCAAGAAAATCAACATGCTGCATCGTTGGAGTGGAGCATCTGCTAGTATCAAAAATACTTCTCAATGCACTTTGCATTGTTTTAAACTGATTAATGCGTTCATGAAATATTTTTCACTTTTAATCTCACATTTCAAATGACTGAACCACCTGACTACACACTTGTGTTGCCAGTCTTAAATAAAGTAGTTTCATTAGTATTTACATATACAACGCTGCTGACCACAGATCACTATACAAGCAAGTCACCTATGAACACAGGTGAGGAGAGAAAACAGACAGCAGCACGGCCAACTAAAAATATGACAATGAATGTACAAGTAACATCCTGCCTATTTGAATTCCTGAATATGCCAGCGGTGTGTTTATAATATCCAGCATGAGAATAGCTCTACCTTGTGAAAGCAGGACAAAGAATTGTGCTGCATTGGCAGTCTCGTTCCTAGAACCCCTCATTGCTTCAGAGAAGAGTTTCCATAGAGTTAGAGGAGGTGAGAAAGGTTTCCATTTACTGGCTCCTTACTGCAAGTTTACTGCAGGTATGAAAACAATGTTTGTTTACCCAAGATATGTATAAAAAATGAAATTTGTGAATAATATGGTTATAAGTGGCTCATTTAGACACATATGCACAATCATAATACCTTCACTGACACACACAACAAACTCATCAGGGGTAAAAAGGTGAAGAAATAAAATGCAAAATAAAGTTGCGCATTCGTAGCAATTCTTTAGCATCTTTTAGCCACAGAACTACAAAAAATCTGAAGGCTGCTGCTCCGGCTTCTGAGCTCTGATATGCACCAAGTCTGCTTTACACAGATGTTTGGTGGAGACAGTGCAGCGTAAAAATATGTCTAGTTCATTTATAACGGGACAAATGTATGTGCACATTCTATATAATTAAGGTGAAATGCTGCTGCAGTCACTGATATACTGTACAGACAGTGAGAAAATGCAGACATACTGGTTTCTTCTAGCTAGTAAAAAAAAATAAAAATCCCAAAACAAGAAAAAGCCATATCACCACAGCCATAGCCTCAGGAAACCAGAGAGTTGTATGTCACGCCAGTTCTTATGGCATTTAGCGTGCTATACCTACGCATTTTCAACCTTTTGCGTGTTAGTTAATGCCATTTGGCCTCCATTGGCTTACATTAACTAACAACCTTGTGTCAATTTACGGCAAGAATTCCAGAGAAAATTATTAATCTGATCGTATTTCCCTGACTCTTGGCAGAAACCCTAACTCTAACCCTAAAGGTTGGACAGGGGGCTGATAACAGCGTGACCATACACACAGAAAGCTTATAATGCGTACAGATAACGCACATAAATATATATGCCACTTTTTGATGAAAAAGTAGCGTATATATTTATGCGGAGTCATGATATCACATTGAAACAAAGGAAAACTTGATGTTATTTGGTTGTAACTCCTGTACATTGTTGTTTCAGTAATAAAATGTCCAACCTTGAACCTGCATCTCCTTAGTCCATATACACTAGAGGTCGACCGATTATCGGCCGGGCCGATTATCGGTGCCAATATTTGGGAATTTGACGTATATCGGTATCAGCCTTTTTTTAATCCGACGGGCCGATATTAAGAAATCAATTTAAAACTGGGTTATTTCGGCTCAGATGCAGCCACGCCTCTCTCTCTCCTGCACTGTCCACTCTGCGCCCTCTGATTGGTTGACGCTGAAGCTGTCTTCACACACACAGACTGGGACTGATTTGGGATGAGACTGTGTTCTACATACATTTTCTCCATTACTAATCCATAATCTGCAGAGCGTTTAGAGCCAGACTGATGAACTAATGTTATGGTAAAAGCTCATCAGACTCCACCTTTGCGTGCTTCCCTAAAACAAGTGAACTGAGTTTTTCAGGCGCTCTCTCTTAATCCCACACACATGCTTTTCTATCACAGACTGTTTCCATCTCCATCTTATCAGCAGTCTTCTTTTAACTAATTCACAGACATGTCAGGAGGTAATCTGAGTTAGCAGAGCTGCTGCTAATGTTTACTCTGCTCTGACGTTCTTCTGAAATACCAGTAGTAGTTGTGAGATGTAGAGCACAGGGATGTTTAATACAGTTTCAGAAGAGTTTTCTGCGTTTACCTTTGACATACATGTTTTCTCTCCAGAGCTTCTCACAGGAGAAAATTTCGCCTCTCCGCGGTGTGTACTCCTTCCGCGTCAAAATCCAACACGGAAGGAGTACCCCCCCCCGGCGTCAAATAGTGCCGCTATGGGGCTCTGACCGCATGCGTCGATTTCTGACTATTTGGGATGACACTGTGTTGGTATGTAATGTAATAGTGTGTGTTTGTGTTAAAGTCACATGAATTCAATTCAATTCAATTCAACTTTATTTGTATAGCCCAATATCACAACAAGGTTATCTCAAAGGGCTTTACAGAGGCAGTTGGAGTAAACAACAGTCAAACTCTACAACTCACAACTACTAATGTTGCTGTGAGCTTTCTAGTCCTATGATCTGAAAATTAAAGTGAAGATGAGAGAGAGTCCAATTCAGAAGTAATTTATCTGAACATGGTGGAACATTTTAAATCCTGTGTGTGCTCATTAAAGCCCTAAAGGCTGTTTGTGTTCTGTCAGGAGTTTAACTGCGCTCATAGCAACTATTATACTTTTTATGTAGCTTTTGTCATATTCATCATTAATAATGTAGCAACAAAGTTTTGAATGACAGGGTCCCTGCTATCGCATGGTAAAATATAAAATTTAATAATGAACTTAAGGCTTCCCAAATGCTGTAATAAATTAAGCATGATGAGTTGAGCATATGTCAGCATGTGGCCCAAGAGTTTACAAGAGTCTCCCTGTATTTTTGTTGTGTTTGAACTTAAAACAAAGATAAGTCATTATAGTTATATTTAAATTTTACTTTATTTACTGTGGAAAAATTTAAGGGAGCTATTTATTTAAGCTTTTATTCAACTTTATAAGAGATGCTTCTGAGTCTAGGAAATCCATGCACTTCTGGAGCTATTATTTTCTATTTATATGATTAAATAAACATGCTTTAGCCATTTAAACGAAGTTCAGTGTTTGCATTATTCCAAATTTTTCACACCAATTTTTACACTGTTACTGCAAATGAATATTGGCTCCAAATATCGGTTATCGGCCTCCTCTAACTACTAATAATTGGTATCGGTATCGGCCCTAAAAAACCCATATCGGTCGATCTCTAATATACACATCTGAGTTCCACTTGGTACAAAATCAATTAATGCTGCCTCCACCTGACAGTGAGATTTTCCACCCACTCTCCCAGTCTAAAAAAACATCAGATCTACTGTACATTAATCACACAAATTACTATCTTGGTTTCACAACTGCAATTTTAGACAAATATTGACTATTTATCCCCGTGACCGCAAGGAGAGTCTGATCTGGTTTCTTCTCAAAGATTACAGACACCGTTAATGATACTCAGGAGGACATGCTCCACTCAATTATTTTCTGAGTGCCAATATTCAGATACAAAGAAATATTAGAATATATATGGTTTCTATCAAATGAAAACCGTCTCCATAACTTTTTCGTCACCTTTAACTGAATATCTTAATACAAAAAAGTCACCTTAAATAACACAAAATAAGGCAAAAATCCACACTTACATTTGTATCTTAACAAAACTAGGGTGTAACATTTATGACGATTTAAGAAATCTTTTTTTTTTTTTATAGGATTTAAGGAATCTTATTGGAGAAATTGAATGTAATAATAAACCTTATGCTTTCATTATGTGTAAAGCAGGGTTCCTACATGTTTCTACAAGTTAAATTTAAGTCTTTTTAAGACCTTTTTAAGACTAGCCTACTTAGAACAGAATTGAATGCCTATTTCATGGCCATGCTGGCAAAAAATTGTGACTCGTAGAATTTAGGAAATTGCATTTATTTACTCCAATACCTTGTTTCCCACTGTTCCAAGTAATTTATCACCGAGGGCTGTAGAGTCAGCGATAATTGGTTCCTAATTTCAGTATAAATTGTTGGGTTGGAACAGGTGGACTTGAGTAGACTAATGTTACTTACTTTGCAGACTGGACATTTCCCAGACACATTTAAACACAATACAGCAAACAAGTTTATGACAACAGAACTTAAGGCCTACCATATCAAATTTAAAACCTTTTAAAAAGTATTTTAAGGTATTAAATGAGGATTTATAAATTCAAGACTTTTTGAGTCAGCACCAAAAGGCAGCCAGACTACCACTCTGCTGTTATGATGCTGGACATGACAAGTTAGAAAAAAAAAAAGACTTTTTTTAGACCCGGTGGGAACTCTGGTAAACACAGGTGCAAATACAACCTTTATTGAAAGAAACATCAACATTGTAACAACAGGCTACTTTTTGCTTTTCCTTGAATAATTTTTTGTTCAAATAAAAAAAATAACTTTGATTTTTGCTTGAAAAATACAAATAAATTCAACCAGACTGCTCCCTGAACCAATATTTTCCCAAATAAAAATAGGAAATGCACAATTATCTTACAACTATGACAATAAAATTACTTTTTTTTTAGAACAACAAACAAATTTTGGTAACACAGATGAACATTTTAACACTATCAGTGGCAGCAATGATCCCGTTTACATTGCACATCTCAGAACATAAAAGTACAAACTTACTGTACAAACTGTGCAAAAACAGAAACATTGTACATTTTTCTTTTCCAGTAAAATCCTTGTCCATTCTCCAAACCTAAACTCTTTATCCAGTCTAGTGACAGATCACCATGGCAGTAGATTTGTTTGTTATACATCCCAAAATGAGTCCAGCGTGCTCCAACGCTAAAACAGTAGTTCCACCTGCTACGTGTTCTAACCTGAAGAAAGAAAAACGAACATCCAGGAGAGATCCGACGCCCCACACTGGCAAGCCTTCGCGCCTCCCCAAAGAGGTCCACCCCACAGTTTGAGAGACACTACTTTAGAATGAAGTGGTTGTAAATATAGAGTTGCACCACTATATTCCCTAAAATAGCTCAGAATGGACTTCATCCTCTTCTGTTTTTTAGTGGGTGAAATGCACTGTTAAAGCAGCAAGAAGCAAGCGCAGGGCAGGGTACCAAGAGGTGCACCTGGACCAGAAACTACACAATACAATATACACTTTTTTTCTGCTGATCGTTTTTCCACATACAGATCAAAAGCCTAACTATTAATAGAGACAATCTGACTCTGTTTCACACCCTGTGTCTTTCCCAGGGTTCTATGTTCAGCCAACAAGCAGAGCGGTCAAGTGATGTCTGAGGAAATCTTAACAGCAATTGGTGATTACAGCTGTCAACCACCAATTTAACTAGGCAGAGAGAAGTGAGTTAACCTTGAAAGCTGATTCTTTTTTTTTTTTTTTTTTTTATGAAAATAATGTTGGATCTGATTTACTCAAGGCTGAAGTCTTCCTGAAGTTTCCTTCCCAAAAAGGAGCAGTAAAAGCGGGTGTTGTCAAGTCTCTGTTTTAGCATAGCAAAAATACTGCAGCAGAATGGACACTACATAATAAATAAAAGAATATAATACTGTGGACATGGACTAAAACAGACCCACAATGTTACATAAACTAAAAACCTAAAAAGGTACAACTGCTAAGAATATTGTGTTTTATTTCCTAGTACACAATTTGTGATGTCCCAGTTTGACCCATTCAAATAGAGAGGTGGTGGAGTGGTTAGGTTTGGAGTGGTATCCTGTGCAGCATTTGTCAACTTCGTTTCTTTTCTGTTAGATACACTGACAGGAATAAATGTTTTATTCCTGTGATCAACAGTAGTAGTAGCAGGTGCAGGAGTAAGGAAGGATTAGGAGTAGGATTAGGATTACTGTACAGTACACACACACACACACACGCACACACAAAACATAACTGCTTACTCTATAGTGGCGTATCACACACTGAGCATCATTCAGGATTCATTATGGGATAATCACAGCACATTAGTGTGGCTTAGTCTTCTGAATAAGACTTCATTACATCTGGACAGACAACTCCTGTCTAGATGTAGATCTTTTCACCTTCTGCCATCTTTAATTACAATGACAGGTATTGAAGTGACATCATATTCATGCATACTGGAACTGCACACGTATTTCTAAGTGATTGCTGACATTGTCATTTATCCCGTTTCTCATTAAACAGACATGATTTATTGTCAGAGCAGATACCAGGGAACAGAATTTTATCATCTTTTCATTTAAAATTGTGTGTGTGTGTGTGTGTGTCTTCAGCAGCAGAGGGCAGATCAGAGAGGAGTTTTAAGGATTTGATATATGAACCACATTATGAGCCAATGTACCAGATGGGTAATATTATGTACAATTATGACAATTACAACTGAGGAGTTCTTTTTCATTGCACTTTTTTCTTTCTTATAGCCCTATTCATTTTACAGAGTAATGTTACAGTCCGTTCTGCTGCTAAAAGTTATCGCTCATCTGTGTGGCTGCAAAACAATACAAGCAAAGAGGACTTTGAGCATCCTGCCCCTGAGAACATTTCCATAGAGCTTCAATAATACTGCTGATGAATGCTGCTTGATTCCTACCTATGTTCAAGTTAAAGCCTTGCAAAGCAATTGCCATCAGCATTTTTCAAGCAGACCTCATTACACAATTAGTTTTACATTAGATCCACAGATAGCACTGAGGTTACATAGAATTCATTAGATTTAAGTATGCATAAATCAGGGGGGAAAAAAACCTCCATATTCTGAGAATGAAGGATCTGACAACACCATGGTGTTTCATGCTGTTATAGAGACCTGAGGCTAAAATGGAATGCCACTGTTTCATCCACTTTCATCTGTGCCACTTTGCCGCAGATGACAAAATAATATTGATAAAAAAGATAGTAATGTTACCTCAGACATGAATGTGGTTTAATTTTGCAAGGTCTGCCAAATGTAAATGACCAGCTCTATATGTAAAGTGTCATGAGATAACTTTTGTTAAGATTTGGTGCTATATAAATAAAATTGATTGATTGAGTGACTGATTGATTGATTGACTGACCGACCAATGGCTAAGTGAACCTACGTGTGAAAGTGAAACCAAAGTTTCTGAAGGTTGTAACACTGCTGATGGCTTCTGGGCTTAGCTCCAAAAGGTCTTACTTAGACTTACTCTGAACTTCTGTCTAAAAGAAATAAAATCTCAGTGTGCAAAAAAGGATAGAAGGCTCTAACGTGCGTACACTGGGGTTGATTGACACATGTAATTAACAGCTTGCTTGCATACTGAATCAGAGAGAGATTAAGATTATTGGATAAAGTTTTAAAACGTCACACAGCTGTACCGTAGTTATGGTATATACAGCTTGTCAGATGTTGATCAACAGTGGAACAGCAATCCTGAATCCTGAGCATCCTGGATTTTTCCAAACTAAATAATTACTGCGCAGAGAAAAACTGATGAACAAATGCTGAAAGCTGCTGTTCTGATTTGGTTCTATTACATTCTAAAATGTCCAGGGTTAATCAAACAAGAAGTTACCTTGTCAGTTTATGCAGGATGAGAATTGCCTTTTAACAGACTTTCAGTTCACTAGGTAGTTAATAGGCTTGGGTTATCTGGTCAAAGATCAATCATAAGATGTTTTGAGGTAGTCAAGGTCCATAATCTGAATCCAGCCTTGTAACCAAACATTCAGCACATCAAAGACTAATGACCATGTATCTCACCAGCATGTTCTATCAAGAATCAATAACAACTTGAAATTGTGAGGTTGTCCGGTTCTACTGTTATGTTAGAATCCTGTGGTCTTAATGCAGGAGATCAATCTTCCAATAGAAGTGGGTGGTACTTTCACTGGAAGAGAACTCAACTAATTAAATAAAAGCCCATATTTGACTACCTCTTAGTGCTCAATAGTAACTATATTGATATCTCTAACCATTTCCATGTTATAAGTCATCAGAATATGGTCCATTATAAATAGGCTACAGGCAAATTTTTTATATTTCAAAAAATCGTCAAAAATGCAAAAATCAAAATTTCTCAAAACTGTGAACAGATTTTATAGATATTGCTCCAAGGAAGCTACATATAAAATTTGAAATGAATCCGACCAGTGGCCTAGTTTCGTTGGAGAAGATGTTTGAAGAAATTGCTAACAACCATGACATCAGACAAAGCGCCTTCACAGTAGCTCATGGCCTATCGGCCGGTGAACTAAAAACACACACTCTGCACCTATGTACCATTACTACTGGACGCTGACTGATACACGATTTTTAGGGCCAATTAGGGGTGGGTGATATGGCAAAAATATCATATCACGATTTTTTAAAAATAAAATCACAATCTCAATTTCATCATGATTCTTTACATTGATCTTTGACATTCATTTGCATATTTTTGCCAGGTAAAGTCACTGCTTCCATCTCTTTCCACCATTTGCTACTCTTCTCATACAGAGTGCCTTTTCTAAATTCCTGCATTAAAGTTGTTTGCTTTTGTTTAACGCTACCTGTTACCTCTGGCTGTGGTGTGGCTGGTCTAGCAGTTTGGCTTTCAGCATACTGTTTGGGCACAAATCGATTCAGACTGGACAGGGGCTAACAATGGCGTGAATATACATTCAGAAAGAAAATGCGTACAGATAATATGCCAATATAAAGTGGTGTGTATATTTACGCGAGTCATGATACCACGTTGCCGCGTGATTGAACAGGTTCATAGTGTGATTGAACAGGTTCATAGTGTTGCCATCCGATGTGCGAACCGTATTTGTGCACATTTTGCAAATTACTGTTGTCTGTGCTTTGTCGTTTGGGGAAAAACCAAACCACTTCCATACAATGGAAGTGGAGAAGCAACCTGTCTGTTTCGCTGTCAACCATGACTCCTGCTACACAACGTGAAGTCCACGTGATGTGGACGTGAACCGACGTGATGTATCTGTGCGTCAGCATATAACTACATCCAGAGCCACTGAATACTCTATGCCGCTCTGACTACATCATAACAAAGACAATCCCACAATCTCTCTACTTTGTTGGACCGTTGATATGTTCTAATCCTTCACGATCTAATATCGTCATATCGCATAAAATGATGCACAACAATGCATAATACATACTTGTATCCGTGTCTGAACACTTTCGGAAATATTTCCTTTCTTCTTCAAGACTAGATAACATTGTAACTGTACATCTAAGTCAAAGTAATAAATAACTGAAACAATCAATAAATAGTGCTGGATCACTCAATATCAAACTTGGTTATTATTTAGTTTCTAGGTCAGTATTTACAGTTGTGCAGCTTTACATTGGCCACCAGCCACATTTGGAGCCAAGATCTACAGATAGTTTGTACATTTTAGCAGTCCTGTTAATCCGTCACCAGTTAGTACCATTGTGTATTTTTACTATCTGTAATGATGCATATTTAAGTGCTCCAGTGGTGCTGTCACCCAAAACAATAACTTTACACATTTATTTATATAGATGAATTGTAGGGATGGTTGTAATAAAAAGTATGTTTGGACTACATATCTGTGGAAATCTGAAAATGGATAATAATACTCATATCAGCATTGCTGGAGAACTTGTAAATAAGTAGAAATATCAATAAGAAACTCCCAAACAAAAATGAATGGAAATGGAATCTGTAGTCCATTAAATCCATGACAGCAAGACCACAGTAAGCCTAAGCCATTCAACACAATACAACAACTCTTAATTGAACAGAAATGGATTAGTCTCAGAAGGAAATCTACCTCACAAGTATCAACAGACTCAAACACCACAGAAGACAATAATTGTCCATACACACAATTAAAAACCGAC
This sequence comes from Sphaeramia orbicularis, assembly GCF_902148855.1. Lineage (NCBI taxonomy): Eukaryota > Metazoa > Chordata > Actinopteri > Kurtiformes > Apogonidae > Sphaeramia > Sphaeramia orbicularis. The sequence goes on along the minus strand of NC_043961.1, from coordinate 47,236,695 downwards.
TCTGAGAAAACAAAGCTTTTTTAAAGCATTATGTGACATTATAATGAGCACAAGAAGCACAAGACATGGCAGAGACAGCAGTGTCAGGAACCAGCTAAACCACAAGAGGTGGAGAGGAACTGATTTAAGTCGCATTAATACACTGCTTTGTACCAAAACAACCATTTAGCATTAACTCATGACCTTCCAAGTAAGCAGGATCTTGGTGAAGCGGTGATGTGTGGCTCCTCTTTTCATCATTTGGTAGGCCCTTAGGCTTTCACCAGGTCACAGGAGAAACAGGAGGACAAGCCTGGCCTGAAGTGGGAGTGGTTTGATGTGACAGTTAAAGCACGGCTAGCCAGCGACTAGCAAGCAAGAAGCAAATATGCCAAAAAAATGTCCACACAAAGACATCATACATTTGGCCAAACGCTTTTCAGGTTAATTTTTCTAAAGACAAAACATGAGCAGTAATTTGTGTCACATGTCAGAACAAATGTATGCAGGAAAGGTACAAATGGCGAAATAACCAAAATAACAGGCAGCCATTTTGTTTACGAGGAAGGCGAGTCAAAACCAATAATAATAATAATAATAATAATAATTAGGGATGCACCGATACCGATACGAGTATCGGCATCGGCTCCGATACTCAGTGTGTGTACTCGTACTCGTAAAAGTAATACGATACAAATGCACCGATACCACTTACATTCTGTGACATTCACAGTTCAGTGCAGCAGGTACGCGGCGGTGGAATAATGTGTGGGGAGTGTGAAGAGTGTGGAGATTTTTCAAAATAAATGAAGGTGACAAAAGTAACGCTGACTGCAAGTAACGTTAAAGACAGAGACAGATATGGATGCAGCGTTCTGTCCGTCCTCTGCGTACATTCCATCTGTTTACCAGGTGCTCGCGGATGCGTAAACAGACAGAGAATACCAGCGGATGTACGGAGTGGTGCAAACCGCCGCCAACAGAAGTGAAAACGAAACTTATCGCTCATTTCTTTTTTCTCTACCTGCTGAAGCTAAGCTGTTAAACCTTACCAGTGAAAACGCTGCAATATTAGTATCGCATTAGTGTTGCCTCTGTCGTCTCCATGTTTATTATTTCTGACTTTCTTCTTCTTCTTCTCAAAAAAACTTTACTCTTCTTCGCGGTATTTGTCCAGTATGGTTAATTCAGAGCCACGCCCCCTGGTGGATTAATTGAGAAACGGTCATTCCAACACATTACATGTCAGTAGCAGCACTTTTTTCCAGTCAGACTGATGACAACGACAATAAAGTACATTTACAAAAGGAACTAACAACTGGAATGGGATTATTAAGTACTCGTATCGGTACTCGGTATCGGCAAGTACTCAAATGTAAGTACTCGTACTCGGTCTGGAAAAAAGTGGTATCGGTGCATCCCGAATAATAATAATAATAATAATAATAATAATAATAATAATAATAATAATAATGTATTATGGAGAATATTTTTTTGAGCTGTAATTGTGTGGTTTTAACCTGTCTCTTTTCTATTTTTGTAAAGCACTGTGAATTGCCCTGTGTATGCATTGTGCTATACAAATAAATTTGCTTTGCCTTGCCAATTTTTCCAAATATAACTCATTTTATCTTCAGGGTCAAAGACATGACAAGTCATTTTTTTGGGTCCTGATACAGTAAATGAACAAAACATTTAAATAAATATATTTAGAACATATAAAGTTAAGCTACATTGTCTACTTTATGATTTCACTTATATTTAAAGCAAATGAATTGCAAACATTTGTGTAAAATTATCTCATTAAGTGCAAAATTGTCATTCTGTGTAATAGTCCGAATTTCAGTATCACTATTACATCTTTAAATAAATATGAAAAATAACAAACAAAACTACACTTTCACTTTCTGGGGATATTTTTTAAGTGCTATTAATGTCATATTAAAAACTCTTTTGCACATGCAGGTCACTTCAGGGTTGCATTCAGTTCATACTCAAAACTGATAGAAATTGCATTTAATGAGCACACAAAAAAATCAGATTTCACCCAAAAATCTGAACTGTGCATTTTGACTTGCTCTCTGAACGCAGAAGAGGAGTCCCACCCTCAACACAACAGTATGGGCGTGGCACATGAACAAGTGAAACTGACTCAGTAGTACCCCCTAAAGACCTCCTGGGTGCTTTCACCAGTCTACACCAAATTTGGTACACGTTTATCTCATCAGGATCTATAAAAAGAACTTTTACTTCTCTTTTGAGTGTTCAGATGAACTGAGAGATTTTTGATGAGTTTTGCTTTGGTTTTGTCTCAGTTTCATGTAAAATTAATTAATTCTTCCAAATATACCTCAGATCTTTTCTTCCATGTCAGTGTTATTTTAAGTTTTATTAAATAATCTCACAGGGTTTACATCAGTTTTTTACCACTTTTAGTCCTGCTTTAAATGTTATTTACATGAACTAATTGACTTCAGTTTTTCTTCAATATAAGCCTTAGTTTTATCTAAAACCTGTCAGATTATTCAATAAATCTGTTTTTCATTCATTTACCATTCTTTCGAGCATTATTTAGGGTGAATTGAGTGATTTTTTTCCCCCAGTTTTACTTTGGTTTTTGTCTGTTTCATGCCAAACTAATTAATTCTTAAAAATATAGCGTACTTCAAATTATCTTCAATATCAGTCTGATTTTGTTGAATAATCTGACAAGATTTACATTAGTTTTCATGCAGTCCTGCTTTAAGTGTTATTTGGATGAAATGAAAGTTGGAAGAGGTTTTCCAACTATTACAGTAGCATTAATTACTTCCTTGCTCAACAGTCGACACTTAAGCACTAAATCTACAGCAGGGATCACCAACCTTTTCTCTTCTGTGAGCTACTTTTACATAATGAAGTTACCGGAGGGCTACTCTAATTTAGCAACATTTATTTACATACCTAATTTTCATACATACGCGTATTTTGTATAATATGTTTGTAACATTGTGTTCTTCATTTGTTATTTTATTTATTTATATTTATTTGTTTTAACATTTACAATACTTAAAAAGTGTTAATATGACACTATTATTTTATTTTTATTAAGAAACTCAAAAGCAGAAAAAAAACAGATACAAGCATTTGCATGCTGTATTCGTAAATATTTTCATACTATGTCAAATATTATGAAATGGAACAGTCCTGCATATTTTTATAGAATTATTAAAAACAAATAATACACACCTGTATGTGCATTTTTAATACTTTGAAATTGTGAAAAGGAACGTTGTCACACACAATAAAACTTCACCAGCAGGTGCTGCTGTATTTCTGAAGGATTTGACTTTTTCTAAATTCACATATGCTGTCAAAACATATCAATTAAAACAGAACAACTTTGTGCACATAAATCCACCATCCTCCTGTCACTTCTACAGAGTCATCACACCAGAGTAAAATGTGGAGGCACCTGTTCAGGTCCGACTCCAGCTGTCTGAGCACATGTGCACATATGTTTGTGCTTGTCCAGAATGTGAACCACTTTAATGATGCCTCTGTTGAAGTGCTGGTCTTGGTCAGTTTACTGAACATGGACTATTGTTTTTGGGGTTTAGTTTTCAGCTCTTTTACCTTCTCTTTACGGAGGCTGAGTCCCACCGGAGAATCTACAGAAAAGTTGCTCTGAACTTTGGTGAAATTCCTCTCCATGTTGCATCTTTCACCAACTGCCAGGCTCGCGCCACAGATCAGACACACAGACTTGTCTTTCACACTAATCAGACAGAAATCTGTGTCTCATTGTTCGTGAAAATAACTCCCTGACTATACTCGGCCCACATCGTTGCAGGGCTAAACCCACTACCTGCCTGACATGTGGCTCATCCTGCTCCTCCTAGGCCCCACCCCTCTCCACTGACTGACAGCAAACCAGCGCTAAAGTTTGATTGACAGCTAGCTGACCGTTTCATCTCGGGAGGGGGGCAGGACACTTGTAATTTTGATTGGGTGGAAATTTAGACCTGTTCAACCAAATGACAAATCAACTTTGTGTTCTTATGTTATTGACCCTTGGCAGCTACCGGTAGATCGTGAATAATGTGTTGGAGACACCTGGACTAGTTCTATTTTTAGAACAGGCCTGCATGCGACTCATGTGGTCCTTGTGGGTGACCTGGCGCCCGCGGGCACCAGGTTGGTGATCCCTGATCTACAGTTTCTAAGTCTATGGTTTGTGGTGGACCCCTTGAGAAACACTTCAGTTCTGCCCTTTAACCCTCTAGGATGATCAAAGCGTTAGAAAAAAAGGTTTTGTTTGACATTAATCGACCATGTAAACATGGAGATATGATTAATAGATAAACAGACACCTTTATATGTGAATATACAAACCTGCTGTACTCTTATCATTTTTGTGTATTTTTGGGTCCAATATGTTAAATAAGATCAAGTGGAAAACAATTATCAGATCATATAGGTGAAATAGTGCTGATAAAAATATAACAAACATGGGTATGGTTAACATTTTTTATGTGTTACATAAAGACAAACTCAGAGGTACTGACAGACCCCTAAGGGTTAAACGCTATCTTCCACTATGAACCACAAGATCAGTGGGGTACAATACACCCATGAAATGACATGTTCTATAAAACAAACCGAATCTCCGTATTGGTTCTTTAACAAAAACAGAAGAAAAAGATTACGTTTATCCGGTTTATTGGAATTACAGTTTCAGAAAACCAAAACAGAACCCCAACAGAATCCTCCAGGAGCAAACACTTAGGGATTGATTTGCTACGATTGCAAATAACCGGCACAAATGTGCTTGCTCACGCTAAAACATGTGCATGCTATTGATTTGCATCTCAGTGTCTCAATTTTTACTCATTTTTTTCTTCTGTCATTCCAAAAATGTGCCGCATCCTCACCATAACAACTGCAGCCTGTTTTGCGCAAAACTGTGCCAGTTAAAACCTGCCTTTCAGATGTGCTAACTACACCCAAAATCAGCCACCATAATCAGTTTCAGGTTTGGTAAATTGGTCACAATGTGCGTGCTATATAAATATTTGCATCTACCCCTCCCAATAATTTTGTGTGTTCTGGCAGAAACGCCCATATTGCATATTCATCAGGGCAAACAGGCTAAATGGGTTGTGCGAGCTATTTTGCCCATTTGAGAGATGCAACCCTCGGTACGTCCTGTTAGTACAGGGGTCAGCAACTCTGGTCCTCGAGAGCCACTATCCTGCTTGTTTTAGATGTTTCCCTCTTCTGGCACACCTGACAGTTGTTATCAGGCTTCTGCAGAGCTTGATGAGAGGCTTATCATTTGAGTCAGGTGTGTTGGAAGAGGGATACATCTAAAACATGCAGGATAGTGGTTCTTGAGGACCAGGGTTGCTGACCCCTGTGTTAGTAGATCAGCTTCAGTGTGTTTTTGCGTGCACAGTCAAGTTTGTGCACATTTTTACATGTGCAAACCTTGGTAACAGTGGCGAGGAAAAACTTCCTTTTAACAGGCAGAAACCCCGAGCAGACCCTGGCTCTTGGAGGATGGCCATCTGCCTTGACCAGTTGGGGTTAAAGACAGAGGTTTAAAGGAGGAGAGAGAGAGAGATTGGAGAAGGGGGGGAAACAGGGTCTTGTTTGAGGTCTGGGGTCTGTTCCTGGTCTCTCTCACAGGTTCATCGCTGACGTCTCCTCCGATGTCTTTGACACCAACCCAGAGGATCTGCATTGCTGTTGTCTTTCTTGAAATACAGTCAAAATAAGACCCAGGTTGTCCACTATGGCAGCCACTGTCACACAACAACACAAATGTATGACTGTCGAGGACATTCCTGATCAGAGATGCAGAAAAATATGTCTTCAGAGACAATGTGTTGACCTACATTTAAAAACGATATCATTCTACTATTGCTGATCCAATCCAAAGTCCATCTCCTCACATGACTCAGCATTTCCTGGGTTGGCCGGTGGTCTGTCCTGGGTCAGCTGGGTATGGGGGCTTTGACACTGCTGAATTCTGGAACCTTTGGTGAATTTTCTGAAAGACAACTATCTCAACAATGTCCAGTTATGATTAAAAATGACAATGAAACTGATCACTTATGAGCAGCAATAGAAACAGCACAAGAAAAATTTCTGACATAACTGTCAGATGCAGACGGCAGGGGGCTGCCGCTCCTTTTTTTTTTTTTTTTTTTTTCCTAACTTGTCTTGTCCAGCATCATAACAGTAGAATGCAGTCTGGCTGCCTTTTGGTGCTGAACAAATTTGCTTTGTGTTGTGTTGTAGAGAAGGAAAAAGACAGGAAGGCCGACGGAGTAGAGGAGGACATGTGTTTACTTCAGGCTCAAGTGAAGATTCAAGTACATCCCATGGACACACCATATATGGTCATATGCGCCACCTACTGGTAGAAAGATGTAACCGCATATATATCACTACACCACACTTTGCCAAGGGAAATCATAGCTTAGGGGTGTGGTGATTACTGGCACAGCGACACACCACCGCAAGAGACCCGGCATCCAGCACCCCTGCCCCAGGCCCCAATCGCCACCATGGCCGCACTCCGCCACTACACCCTGAGAAAATCCCCGGCGACTCCTGCCACCCCCGGAGAGGCTGTAGCCCCCCTGGTGCACCTGCGCAGCCCACCCCCCTGTGACCACCTCGGCCACAACAGCCGAAACATGTAGCCCCGACATTGTCACCCCACCCAGTGCACCCACAGCCACACCACAGCCCTCCCTTAACCACCAAACATACATGCACACCCACGCACCTGCTCCATCAGCCCTCCCGCACACTGACACACACACACTGACAGGCACACACACAGTCACACATTCATACTCTTATGCTCACACCCACACACAAGCCCACACCCATCAACACAGACACGTCCACACACACGCGCACACTTCCCCACCTCTGGACCCCCAGGCACCAGCCCGTCACCAGGGCACGCACCGAGCAGGGGGCTGCCACTCTGCTCTGTCAGATGTGGAGGGCAAGGGCCTGCCACTCCCCTCCGAACTCTAGGATGCAGAGGTTGCAACTCCACTTTGAACCATGGGATGTCAAGGGCAGGGGGCTGGCACTCCACGCCGAACTGTTGGATGTGGAGGACAGGAGACTTACACTCCACTCCAATCCATTGGATATGGAGAGCAGGGGGTTGCCACTCCACTGCGATCTGTCAGATGCGGTGGGCAGGGGGCTGCCACTGCGCTCCGATCCATCGGACGCTGAGGGCAGGGGACTGCCACTTGAACCCATCAGATGCTGAGGGCAGGGGGCTGCTACTCCACTCTGTTTAATGCGGAGGGCAGGAGGCTGCCACCTCAGCCAGTCGGCGGTCTCTGGGTCTCTGGACAGCCAGAGGGCATGGGGTTGCCACTCAAAACCAGCTAGTCAGGGGTCTGTGGACAGCCGGAGGTCTGGGGCAGGGGGATGCTACTACTCTCCAAATTGTAGGAAATGGAGGGCAGGCGGCTGCCATTCCACTCTGAAACATCGGATGAGGAGGGCAGGGGGCTACCACCTCAGCCAGTCTGCGGTCTCTGAAGCACTGGACAGCCGGAGGTAAGGGGGGGTGCCCCTCCAAACCAGCCAGCCGGTGGCAGAGGGCAGGGGGCTGCTCCCCTGCTCCAGCCAGCTGGGGGTCTTCGGACAGCCGGAGGCAGAGGGCATCAGTTTTACCCCTCTTTTGAGTATAGTTTAGGTGAATTGAGTGATTTTGGATGAGTTTTGCTTTAGTTTTTGTCTCAGTTTTATGTAAAACTAATTAAATTATTACAAATATGTTATTGTTCAATCTCAGTCTTAGAGTTTTTTTTTTTTTTTTTCCTCAAATAAAATGACATGGCTTACATCAGCTTTTCATGCAGTCCTGCTTTAAGTGTTATTTAGATGAACTGACTCATTTACTTCAGTTTTTCTTCAATATCAGTCATAGTTTTACCTGATATTTTTCACATAATCCAATAAATCTCAGTTTTTCATCAGTGTTACTCCTCTTTTGAGTATTATTTAGGTGAATTGAGTGAGTTTGGATGTGTTTTGCTTTGTTTTTTGTCTCAGTTTTATGTAGGATAAAACTAAATAAATTCTTACAAATATACCTCGGATTTTCTTCAGAATCAGTGTTATTTTGAGTTTTGTTAAATAATCTGACAAGGTTTACATTAATTGTTCATGAAGTCCAGCTTTAAGTGTTATTTATAACACTTTTTAAAGTATTCTTACCTCCTCCATGGTGGCAGTGCACCTCGTGGATGTCACGCCTGCCACCAGACATTAGTCTGGTTTTGTCTGTCACTTCCTGTTTTATTTTGTTAAGTTCTCCTCATGCATCATCGTTTCCACCTGTGTGTGATTACCTGTCCCCGCCCTGATTCGTTCCACCTGTGTCTAATTGTCTTCCCTCCCTCTTGTGTATTTAAGCCCTGTGTTTTCCCCTGTCCTGTGCCAGTTTATAATTGCCTTCGTGTGTTACTTACCAGCGTTTTTTGGATCCTGTCTGCCTGTTTTTGACCCGGTTTACCTTTCCTGACTCCTGCTTTTTGCTTAACCCTTGTCTGTGCCTCAGCCTCCAACGATTCTACGTGTGTTCGACCTACTGCCTGTTTTACTGGTACGTGAGCTTGTCTGTCCCCTATGTACTGTTGCCTTTCTGTCTGCCTGCTCGTGTATGACCTGGTCTGTTTACTGACTTCCCTCTGCTCTCCCCTAGTCGGATCCCCGATGTGTTTGTTCAGTCTGGACTGTGTGGGTCCGTCTCCGGTCCACTTCACGAGCCCCGTGAAGAATCCTGAACTCTGTGTCCTCAAGATTCTGTTTATTATCACTATCAGAGACTTGTCAGTTAACCTTGTGTTTAATAAATACTGTAAACTTTTACGTCTGCCTCCGGGTCTTGCATGTGGGTTCAGTCTCCGTACTCAGATTGTTAGAGTGGAATTGTCCGGTGTTGGCTTCCTGGTCTTGGTCCTGGTCGATTGGTGTCCGGTTCTAGTCCTGGTGGTGTAGGTTGCTGTTTTATTGTTCAGTGCTGTTCGCTGCTGGTCATACTTGTTTGCTGCAAGCCTTGATATTAGCTTAAATGAATATCTTAGCAGACCTCAGATATTTGCTTTCCTCTCTTGTGACAAGAGACGGTTATTAACCGTCCATTCTTTCTATACTCAGTGCAGTAAACCTGGCAACAGCAGAATTCTAATGGAATGTTTTCATTTTGTGGTCTTTTGTTTTTTTTTTAACAAACAGCTGAGTGATTCCTGTGGAACTGATCTTTTGGTGTGGCAGTGTATAACGGGGGGGCCAGCTTCTAAAGAAGTTGATCAAAATCTAAAATAATAGACTTAAAAAACAAACTGACTCTATAATGGGTTTGTTTGATCTTATTACTAAAGTCACAATTTTATCTAAATCATGTTAACTCCACTGCATATTCTTATCCTATGCAACATTTAAGTTTTATTTCACTCTTATGTTCTCTAACATATCTATGCTCCCACCCACCTTTTTAAATATCTGTAACAGTTGAAATTTCATTGACAGAATGGCCTCCTTGCACACACCATTTTATTAACTTGTGTAGGATAATGTGTGTAGAAACATGTACATAAATAAGACAACACAAAGTATTTTAATTGCATTTTTATTAGAACTTAGTTAATAAAATTAAGAAACTGTTTTATGAAAGAAAGTTGATGTGCAGTTACTGCAGAGCTCATACTGTAGGAAAATACTCAATGGTGAAGTTCTGTGGCTGTCAAAACCCTGTGATATGGAAAAGTCATATGATTTGGTTCACTTTAGATGTGGCGTTTTGTGCAAAGTAAGAAAGCACCACATCATTTCTCTCACCCTTTTCCCCCCACTGTGCTGTAAGACCATTTTCACAAACAGAAAACTTTCTTCCTCACTGATGCAGTGATAATGACAACAGGTTCAGTCTGTGAACAAGATAGAAAATAAACTAGTCTGAAGCATGTTATATCAAATCAGGTGGCTTCCTGGTGTCCATTATTGAACACCAGTGCGTAAAACAGGAAATGCAGGCAAAACTGAAACATTATGCTGCCAGGACAAAGCAGTGTTTGTATTTTTACCCTTTAGCTATATGAATTGGCAGTTACACACACAGTTAATTCTTTTTACAAACTACAAAGTACAGACTCTTTGTAAACACATTTAAGAAGCGTTTGAGAATTAAACAATCTGGGATGACACTTCTATCCATTACAGAACCTAGTAATTTACATGTCATACAATGTATGGCAAATAAAATCTGACATTGCTGATGCTGGATGAAGCAACAAAAAAACACGACACTAGCCAAAAAGTATACAACATCCTCTTTAAGACTTTCAGTCAAGTGGAAATGCTTAATTGCAGTGCTGCACTCTCTCAAAATATAGATTTTTAATGTTTTTTTTAATATTTTCTTAAAAATGTAGTGATGCTTTATTGTAATATAATAAAAATTGTTCTGTCCTCTTCTATTCCTTTAGCCTTTGCAGTTCAAAGATAGGACTTTGAAAAAAGCAAAAGTTTTGTTTTGGGAAAATGTTGAATCGATTGAACTTCAAAACAAAATTTCCCAATAATAAAACATAAAAGAACACTTTGCAATTACTTGACAGAATCACCCACCACATGATAACTTCTCCTGTACCTGCTTTCATTGAATGAGAGAAGAGCACTTGACTAACATGCACACATCTCCATGAGGGAAAATCAACTGCATTAGTGACATTAGTTAAGATGTTTTGCAGCATTAAGACTCTTCAGTGTACGCTATTCAAATTAATTTTACACTAATCAAGTCACAGTTTACAATATTAACAATTATTGGTCGCTGTCTTGAGTTGTCAGAGGATTTGACATAATCGTTTTATTTTCCTCCCACACATCCAGATTAAAAAAAATGCTCTGAAGACATTTAAATGAGATCTTTACACATGTCAGAAAATACGTTCAGCTCTACAAAATACCTGTCATTTGTACCATCTGTTTACCTCAACATAATTTTACAAGAATAGATTGATGGACAACTGTAAAGTGTTTACAAATTTGGTTTTTGGATGAAGGAAGCATCCTACCATTTAACAGGAATCTGACTACCATGATACCTCTCTTTTTGTTTGCCAGCTCTCTGGCACCTGGCTGTGTTGTACCCCGCTCTCGCTCTAAGCTGGCTGGTTTTAATGGTCGTGGAAACCTGGCATGGGAAAGGGCCTGGCAAAAGCTTCAACGCGCTGGCGCAATTCGGCGATGCGAGCAACCGTCTCTGGGTCTTGAAGCAGGAAGTTCTTGAAGTCCTGCAGCTTTCCTGCAGAAGACAACAGAAGCAAAAGCAAACTCAGAGATAAGAAAAAAGAAGTGTTTAATTTTTTTTCCCCATTTTCTTTCTCTGCTTGACCTGCTGGATTTTTGTTCTGTCTCTTCTGAAATGGCTTCTGATAAATTTTCCAACCACATGTATCAAACTGAATCCAACCCCAAAGGAAATAAATGTAGGGTGGAAAAGTAAAGGGGCATAAAACAACCCACGCTTTCATAGGTTCTGATCATTTAGTGACCGCTGGCAGTTGTATGAATAACTGTTAGAATGAAGAAAACATGGATATAATGATACTTTTTGTGAACTTACAAAAAAATACAAATACAAAAAACCCAACAACAGTGTTTGTCTACCTTTTGAAACAAAGCGTACAGGCCGTGTTTACTTTTGCACCATTTCTCATGCATGTTTCTTATTTTAGCTCTTCCCAGCACATTTTTACCTGATCAGACCTTAGTGATGACCGTGACTATGTTAATACGCACAAAATATTAGTTTTTGCCATATTCTGACAACAACAAAGTTCCTCATATGTTGTTTACATGGCTAATGAATACCAATCTTCCACTATAATTCTTGTTTACATGCAACCAGGCATACTCTGATCAAAAAAAATTTAATTTTCAAGGTTTTCCACTGGTGGCAGATGTTCCACTGTGTGAACACAGCTTCCCTTCTTTCACTCCTTCAAACACCACCTTGAAAAGGTCATGTTTTTATATTTGCTCATATCCAAAACCTGCTAATATCCTCCATCATAATGTTTCAAAGTAGGTGTTTTTACTCCATCCAATCAGGAAAGTGGACTTTTCATTGAAGAATGCTCCTTTAACAGAGAGGATCTTGGTATGAATCCCATTTGAGGATGAACAGAGGCTCTGTTTCACAACCTGTGGTGAAACCTATGAATAAGACCTCTATTCCAAGTGGTGCATATATGTTCAAAAAAATCCTATCTAAAGTGGAAAATCAGGTATTGGTAATTCCCGTAAATTGGAAAATGCATAGTGTGGAAAAAACAGCAGGAAAATAAGTAAATAAGGTGTCCATGTACTTCTGTAGTGTTTTTCACTGCTCTAGAGGGTATTTTGTGTCTGCAAGTCTCATGCATACATGTTTAGGGTTTCTGTTAATTAGGCCATGTTCTAATCCATCTACCAGCTGGTTACCTGTCTTTTTCTTGACATCTAAAGCAATTTTGAAGCCCTCATCCATGAACTCGACGACCTGCACAAAATCAGCCTCTTTGAACTGCCTAGAGGTCAGAGCTGGAGCACCTGGGAAAGAGAAAAACACAAGATTTGTCTAAAAAAAAAAAAAAAAAAGAAATAACCAGCATGTACTCCCATCTACATGTTAGCAAACATCTAGAACTGTAGTAGAAAGGAAAACTATTTTCTTCAAATATTAATAATCTACAAAGAATAATGTGTTGAATGTACACATAGACTCATGACTGATAAGAACTACATGAAATGAGAACATACAAAGTGCAGCGCATTGTACAGCAGATTAAATATCTAGCCTTAAGATAGATTTAGAAATGTGGCTGTGTAGATGTGGAGCTCTTGGACTTCCTGGAAGATGATTAAAAACCCAAACACACTTAATTAATCATTATCTGTGCTCGTGGCTTCATTGGTAGGTGACTAATTTCCATGAGCAGAACTACATTTGAAATGGGTTGAGTGAAGGAATGTTAAGCAAAAAGTTTGTGATAAGCTACTGTATATGTCAGAGCTGTCAGAGACATTTATTCTGTACAGGTTATTTACTGTTTGTTTTTTGTTTGTTTTTTGAATTTTTAAATTAAATATACAAGCATTTTAATAATCTGAATATATTTTTACTCCTGGTCGAAACTTGACAAGGGCTGGATGAAGCTAAATACAATGTGAAGTTATTTCTTACCTAACCTGAGGCCACCAGGAGTCAGGGCACTCTTGTCCCCAGGGCAGGTGTTCTTATTGGCAGTGATTGACACAAGCTCCAGCACTCGTTCGGCACGAGCCCCGTCGATGCCCTTAGGCCTCAGGTCCACCAGGACCAGGTGGTTGTCGGTCCCACCTGAAACAATGCGCCATTAAAAACTCCTGCACTGTAGGGAAGTCTACAGATTTGTAGACACAAATTCCACCTGCACTTTTGATCAGATCCATTCTTCTAAGCCTTACCGTCATAATGTTACATTGTTCAATTTGTTTAATTTCAATATGAAAAATGCACTGAATTTGTAATAAAGTTGGGTATTGTCTTTTCCATTACACTTGACATCTTTGGCTTTCTCAGTCATTTGATCGCATTACACAACCTGTCATGTCTTCTTCATCTAAATGAATTATCCCTCAGATTATTTTAATGAACTCCAAACAATGCAAACAAAACTGTTTTATCGCAGATCACTGGACTTCTGGATTTGCTTTGAATGCCAATCACACCTGACGGACAATGGAAACTCAATAGATTATATTATGTTTTTTTTCCTACCATTTCTTTTTCTACTGCTAACTTCTGTATCCTCTTCTTTTCAGTGATTGATTTTAAATTATTTTTAATCAATCTAAATTATTCTCAAAAATTGCACATGTTGTCCTTATTATAAGTATTATTAATTAAAAAACAGTCTAGACAGAGTTACTGTGGGAAAACCTTTGACCATTAATATAGTCAACCACTCCTTAATTCACTGTGACAATAAACACCATCCTGTTATGTACACAATCATATGCAAAGGGATTTAAAAACAGCCTGTATGCACACAATGCAGTGTAAGCACTGAACAAGTCTGTTTTTTAAACCTATCAATTGAAGGCTATACATCAAAAAAGAGCTGATGCCAGCGTATTACATCCAATACAAGATTCAAGCCTTTCCTCAGTACCAGAAAGTGACCACTTTGATCTGTTTGTATTTTCTTGAATGACAGTACAACTACACTGACATTAGCCCATTTGCACATCATGAATTTAAATGTGATTTTGTTTTTTTTCTACAATGTAATTTACATTTTGTGACAGGACATTCCTCGTTATTGATGTGTGTTCTTGAGGTTTCTCTGCTCTTTGCTGAGCCAGTGTCCCCATGGGCATACTTATAAAAAAAAATAACATACTTAAATACAAGTGAGATTACCTGAAACGAGGGTGTAGCCTTTGCTGAGAAGAGCAACAGCCATAGCCTTTGAGTTCTTTATCACCTGGGCGATATATTCTTTGAACATGGGAGACTGTGCCTGAAACAGTTGAAAAGATGAAGAAGCATTAGTATTTAATGCACAGCATGTAATGTCTGCTAGAAGGAGTCAAGCAAGACAATAAAATATGGCATCACATGAAGGAGCCTGGGAACGTGGGAGCTGTTTCCACTACCACTGCAGATGAAAATCTAATGTCACCCATTCAGAAATGACATCTTCCGTCACATTACATTTAGTTACATGATTTGATATTAAAAGACCTGCAAGTAGCATTAAAAGTTAATGTTACTACGGTGGATATTATGTTACCATTGGCAGGCAACCAAATAAATTGGACTACCACACTGCACATTTTTCTGAATTTGAACACTGTTGTAAAAATTTAATGCAGTTTTAAGTACACAAGTCAACAAAAATATAACGTAGGTCTTGTTATGTTAATGCAGAAACATTACATATGACAGCTTTAGATAGAGTAGTTAGCAAGATAGTAGCAGTGTCAACCAAATCTGATGTACACTTGAAAATAAAATAAAAGAAGCAAATTATGCATGTTTCCATATACGGTTTTGAAACAAATAACCATACATAACCATACCAAACAAAAAACCATTACTACGTTCTAATAAACGGAGTTGTGTGGGCTACATTACTACGTTCTAATAAACCGAGTAGAAGAGCAGAGCATTCTGTTGTTCTGTTGAGTTCTTTTCAATCTTTTTCAATGTGTTTTTTTTCCATGAAAGAGAGAGGAATGATTTGGTGTCAGACATAACCTGTTGTACCAGACGATTTCACCCTTCATCAGAGAGTTGAAGATGACACAGCAAAAACAGCTGAACAATTACATTCAAAATAGGTATTTCCACGATGCTTATATTCATTCACTCTTTTGTCAAAAAAGACAAAAAGGACTTCAAGCAAGCAAAAAACTTTTGTGAAACTGGGGACGACTTTTTTCTTTCAATTATTTTTTACAATTATGTCATTTCCATAAATATTTTCCGGGGCAAAATTTCAAAATGTGCATTAAACACATTTACTAAAACACATTTATGGAGAGGATATCTACCATACATTAATAAATCTCATCTGTGAGATTCTGTTTCATTGTTGAGATGGATACAGAAGCAGTTCAAAGTAATAACGTTCTGCATCAATACAAATAATGTAAATTGTGTCAGAATTGAAAATTGGGTTATTGTGTGCTCTGCTGACCTGCTTGAGTGCAACAGCCACACCGGCAATGGCGTGGTTATGAGGTCCGCCCTGCAGGGAGGGGAAGACGGAGAAGTTGACCCTGTCCTCTAGGTCATAGAGAATCTCCTTCCCCTTCTTGTCCACAGAGCGAACACCCTTACGGTAGAAGATGAGACCAGCCCTGCAAACAACAGTCGTATATGTAGGGAGAAAACTTCACAAAAAATCCTGAATCTTTAGCTGTCAAACCAAGTAGAAGATTTTAACTTGTACTCCAGTATTACATCCAGGAAAAAAATCCGAGATCCAATCTGCTATCACAATATATTATAAGTCTGTTTTGTAAGATTTCACTTCTTTAGTGATTTTACAAGTTATTCCTCAGTAAGTATGGATTAGATACAGTCCTGCCCTACGCAACTGAAACATTTCCCTTTATGAGAAAAATAAATAATAAAGATGAGCAACAAATAAAAAACGAACAAAAAAGTATTTCTATTACCAGTTTACACTCGTCTTTATGCATAACATTAGACTACTCAATTTGGCTTAAATATGTGTTGTTGCACAACACTTTGCCCCTCCTGCTCACTGATACCCTGCCTACCCAGGGATTACATTTGAGTCTTAACTTTCAATCTTGTTAAAAAGCTTTTCACAAAGTTGTGAAAAATACAAAAATTGAGAGAAAGGCACATGTAAAGACCGTGTGTGAAATTTGAAAAGAATCAGGTGAATAGTGTTCGAGAAGTAGGATGGACAAATGTTCTAAATTGAAATTATAAAATATTCGTTAAAAAATAAATAAATAAATAAATAAATAATAATAATAATAATAATAATTTAAAAAAATCCAAAAACTGAAACGCAGCCATCAAACTGTGCATTGTATCTCTACAGTGATAAAGAACATGTGTCTAATTTGAAAAAACTTGGGTGAATAGTGTCCGAGAAATAGGATGGACAATAATCTCGGACAGAATTGCTGGTAAATCTATTTATATATATATATACAGTATAAGAGGAACAATAACATTTTTTTTATATATAATTTTTTATGCTGTTTTTATCTGATTTTAATTTTTCTTTGTTTTTATGATGCGTGTATTTTGTTGTTCTTAGCCCAATTTGCACCCTGTGTTATCACTGGTTTTACTTACTTATTTACTTATTTAATCCCTTGTTTTATGTTTGGTGTATGGCACTTTGGCCACCTGTAATGTTCTTAAAGTGCATTATAAATAAAGTTGGTATGGTATGGTATGGTAATAAACACTTTCTTTTAAACACTTATGGATGATTTGCAGTTTTAATCTGTTTTTGATACATAATTCCTCATAAAATGAAAGTGGTTTATTTTATTAATGCATACTCCTATAAGCAATGTCAATACACAATACCAAAAAGGAAGCACTTACAAGGATGTTTGTAAATCATTTGTTAAAAACTACATAAATAAAGAAAACACTAATGACAGGCAGTGAAGGCAGAAAGATAGTCACACTAAATATAAAAACATACACGACGACTGATTTTTTTGTTGAGCAAGAAAGTCTCCAGAGGAAGCATTAATCTCACATTTGTGATTAAGGCATTTTTAATACTTTTCATGAAGCAAAAATGTGATTAATAGATGTAATTTAATAAACGGATGAATTCTAATTTTCCTCTTAGACTTTTTCTAACACCTAAAAGTGGTGTCTTCTTTGGCTTCTATTACACATTGGCTATCGTACATCAGCTCCCCCTAATAAACTTCCTGATTGCAGAATGGTAATGACAACTTAATTTCTAAAATACCATCTTCTAGCCTTTGTGGCTGTTCCATCTCTGTCTTACCTGGCTCCACGGAGGGACTTGTGTGTCGTAGAAGTGACCAGGTCAGCGTAGTCAAAAGGAGAGGGAATGGCTTGAGCTGCCACCAGACCGCTGATATGGGCCATGTCAGCTAATAGATAGGCCTTGACCTCAGTACACAGCTGAGAGAGAAGAGAGGAGAGACATCAGCACTTCAGCCTTAAGGCCAGAAATTAAGTCAAACACATTTGGTTTAACTGACATTTAGCATTCCAAGAACATATAGCTGTTAGGGTGAAAAACCTCCTTGGTTCACAGTCACACTGTATCCAAAAAATGGAAACTAACGATGAATGATTTTATTTGCCTTGGTAATGATTTGAGTATAAGGCTCTTCCTCAGAGAGCTGATAATCACCTTAAACACCCACAGTCCATATCAGCAAATTATGGGATATGTCACCAATTGCCAATATTAATCAGTCGCATATACATCATGTCACATTAAACACGGACATAGAGCAGTATATCGTCATTACATTATGTATACAAATGCAGATCATACTATATACATATACTTCTTTTCAGTGTCTATTCATCTACGATTGTGGGGACAGATGACAATAGAAAAAGACACAGTGACTCATATGTGTAAGTGTATTAAATCAATGGTTTAATGTCAAAATCCACACTGAGGTCTCAAGGGGCTTTAGTACCCTGTGTATGCAGAAAAACCTGAAACCTATATTGCATTAGAATACTATTGGAGGCACATACTACAACCGTATGTACAATCTCTCTCTCTCTCTTTTGGCAATGGATAGCAGGTGATGTTTTAAGAACATGGATTAATGGTATCTAAGATGGCAACTTGCTGCATTTATCCTTTAACAGGAACTATTTAGTGTACTACTCCTACACTCAAAAGTGAGTGCATTAAGATGATGATATGTCATGAGTGTTCAAGTCCAAATTTTAATGAACACCATGGGATTTGCATATGCATTATTGAAATCCTCAGGGAACAACTCCATTTGCTTCAAACTACATGCTATAATTTACCTTAATCCAATTCTTGACTTTTTGCACGTGGTAAAATGTGACACAGCAAATGTGAGACACTATTTGTTAGTGTTAATACATGCAGATTTCAGACAAGTGAAGATTTGATAACTCTCTCCATCTGTTAGCAGCACCTATCTTTTCAAACCGCAGATATTTCAAAAGGAGCTGTTGTAATTACAGTGTTTGACAGTCTTCTGAGGCCCAAAATATTACAGCATGATTCAATAAATCCTTTCCGTCTCTTGCCAGCACTTATTGAAAAAGGCACAAACAATAAATAGCTTGCTAACATGCAAATGAGTTGCTGGCAAATGATCAGAGGGGTAAACAATCTTTTTAGTGCTCCAATTAATATGCATTATCGTGACAATCTCCTTGCCACTCGTATCTAAACTGGATCAGCACGTGCGTGTTTGATTAAAAGGCAGAGAAGATGACGAGGTTAGCGGAGGGGGGTAAAGAACACAAGAGGGTCATGTGCAGTGGCTGGGAAAAAAAAAAGACATGCTCCAATCTGGGTAACACAATGCTGAAAATCTGGAGGGGAGCCTGGACTCGCAGATTCTGCCATAAAACAGCTCCACAGAGACGTGCCAAGGGGAAAATATGGCCCCACTTCAGGCCTAGTGGCAAAGTAGTTACGGTGCTTAATAAAAACACAGCTCTGTAATGGTGGGACAGTCCATCTGATGGTAGCAGCTAAAGTGGAGCTCTGCAACAAAGGGAAGCAGTCATGGAGTGAATGAAGTGAATCAGCGGGTGGGTATAACAAAACAGATAAAGGGGCCTCTTGTGCACTGTCAAAGAGAGCAGTGAAGTGTGCAGTTAAAAGTTGCTGTCGTGTAAGTGTGTGTCAGCGCAAGTGAGTGCTCGTGTCCACGTTGAGTTTGATTGTGTAGGCAAGAGAGGAAGAAAGCATCTGTGTGGACGTGTGCAGAGGTGAAAGGGCCTGAAATCATTTTGTGTTAGTAATGTTTCAGAGTGTGTGCTCAGATAGAACAGGTATGAGTCTCTATTAGGAATGTGCATCTCCATCACTAAGGCTGACACTAAACACATCCCACTGCATTGTCAACACTCCTGTGCATTATGTGTTTACAGATGGCAGGTAGAAAAACACCTGAACTGGACTTAAATGTGCTATGCACTACTACCACAGCTATAAAATTACAGCTCAACAGTGATGCAGTTTAATTAAATACAATACTAGAGACAATGTGTTGCTATGCACTTTGGTGTGATTTCTTTGGTTCTTCTTTAGAAGATAGAAAATCAGAAATTAACTTAAAAAGGCCATTTGTACTTCCAACAAGCAATTTAAAAAGTAATAATAAGAATAACAGAAAGAACAATGATAATATAATAATAAAAAAACTAAAACAAATAAAAACTAAATGAAGACTAGAAAGCATTGCACGTACATTCAGCTGTTTTTCTGTTTCTCCATAATGTTAACGGTTGAGGATGAACAAGAATAAAATGGCTTGTACAATATAGGTGGTTTAATAAACAATGATTTTATAAATCATATTTGATGTCACATTTTTGTTCATCCTATCTTTTTCAGCTTCTATAAATCAAGGTTCTCCACTCCTCTGAAAAGAAAAAAAAACTTAAATTACGATACTCAGAACTAAAATTAAATCAAAAACCAAACACTAAATAAATATAAAAATTAATGAAGGATAACTCTGTTTTACATATTTGTTTCTCTATAACTGCAGCTCAGTAAGGAATGCCTTTAATCAGCTCCTATTTTATCTCTTAATAAAAAAAAACAACAAAAAACTGCAGTGCAAAACAAAAAAACTCTACAAGACTAAATAAAAACCAGACCTGGATGTCATCTTAAACCAGTCCTTCTTTTCCAGCTACACTTTTCTAAACACATCTCTGCCTCTGTAGTGTCTGAATGCTGGTGATACCCACGCAGCATTTGGCTGTGAAGATTTTTCACTGACAGCAGAGATGAGACATGCAAGAGTGAAGGAATCCATTATCTAGTAATAAAAAATATACTGATCATTTCTAAATAATGAATTATCAATAATGACATGAATATTGTTAGCCTCATAGCATAATTACATGACTCATACACAAATAGACAAAACTATTGGGACATACTGAATTCAGGTGTTTCTTTTCTAACAGGGGTCTGGGATACAAAACAATATTGACAAATGTCATAATATACTTTTATATAGTGATAAATATCATATTGATTATTAATATTGATGATTATATCTCAAATCAGCATGAACGGGACATCTTACCAATATTTTTGTCCATATAGTTTATAAACATCAATATTTCCTGTTAATGTTTAAGGGGAGAATTTTTCTTCCTAAGCGAGATGTGAAGAAAGTAGATGGTTAGTTGTGGTAGAAAATTATCCTTGTCAGAGCACAAAAAATATCTTAGAAATTTAGAGGTAGAACATTTAAAATCATAGTCATAGATTTAAAAAAAGTATAATAATGTTGAGAGAAATTAAGCAAAAACCTTCTCTGAGGCATTTTGGAACCAAATATAACAATTTGAACCAAACCAAGCAATGCAATGCAATAATATTCATCACAATAACTATATTATAAAAGCCAAGTGGCCTCTGTGTGCATGTGTGCGTGTGTCCGAGGATTCACACAAAATCTGGAAAAAGCTGACTGCTGCAGTTTGGCTTACTTATGTATTTTTGGTCAAGAGAGAGACTGGCAAAAATGTCAAGTTGATAGGACCAATATTTTGGGAGATATTAGTAATTCTGGAATACAATGGCCATACAATCACATTGCTATGGCGAGAATGCTTTGGCAGCAACTGCTGGACGAATGCGGAACAGCATGCACAAATACACAACAGCATAAAAACTACCACATCTACAACCTGTGGATCCCCACAGGTCAACACACTAGTAAAACTATATTATAACATTAATTATTGTTTTGAAGCCCAGACCAGTTAGAAAAAAAACACCAGAATTCAACAAATCCCAATACTTTTGTCCAGATATTGTACGACTTACGCAATTATGCTATGAGGCTAATGATGTATCAAATTTTACTGTTGCAAAACAAAACAAAAGTATGCCAAGTTCATAAAAAACAAGACACCATCGCTGACACACAGATGTGAATCATAAATGTTACATCTCTAACCTGAATTAGGATTCAGTTTATATGAGGGTGATGTTGGCTGGGTCTAATGGTAGAGGAAACAGATGTGTGTGACAGTTCAGCAACGGAGAAGGATGACCAGGTTTTAAATAAGTAGACAAAGCTGACCTGACTCCGTTAATGCAAGAGGGGGTGTGAACTATAAACAGGTGGAGGAAACAGTCACAAACACAGAGAGAAAGATGGGGTAAGAGCACAGTGTGTATGTTTATGCTTGATGCACCTTCTTGATGCGGGCGTAGTCAATGAGGCGGGCATAGGCGCTTGTGCCAGCAATGATGAGCTTGGGCCTGAACAGCCTGGCCGTCATCTCCATCTGGTCGTAGTCGATGAGTCCTGTTGCAGGCTGAAGAGAGGAGAAGAGGGAAACAGATTGAGGAGAGAGAGATGAAGCAGAAAAGAAAAGAAAGAAGAAGTGGAGGAGGAATATGAGAAAATCAGAGTGAGAGAGAGTGGGGGTCAATGAGAAAAAGAAACATTAAAGGATGAAAATAATAACAGAAAAAAAATACTCTGATATCCGAGGATCAAGAGCAAACATATCAACACGGAAGAGGGCTTTTTTCCATTTGAAGCTTATCTGAAGCAGCTGCGTTTGAAGTACTTTGGGCACCTTAAAATGGAGGGATTTTATCTAAGGGAGACATTTCAACGCACAGAACTAAAAAAGAAGATGGAGCAATTGCAGTAATGAACCCCTACTTATCCTATTTCAACCTCTTAGGGATCTACTGAACTGGTGTAATGCAGCTGAACAGTTCAGACGTTGGTTTGGACACCATTTTGTGCTCCATTCATTTAAATAAGCAATTTAACAGACATGTTACTCAATCCATTGTTCGTAGCTGCAAATTAGAGACACACAAAATGGAGTCGGGTTTGACTCGCCAAATGACCGGTGTGTTTAGACCAGTGCCTGAACCTATCCCAGCCCCCTCCTTCAAGCATCAGAGCAAAAAGAAACAATAAGAGAAAGCAAGAGAAAAAGGCTGGACAGAAAACAAAACCAGAGACAGAAAGAGAGACAAAAACACACGCACACACACGAAAAAAAAAGCGAGGTTAAGAGAGAAAAGGAGGAGGGAAAGCTTTATTTAGACAACCTGATAATCTCCCATCTCTAGAACACATCTATAGATGCCCCCTCACTCCATCAAGCTGCTCATTGCGAAGACAGAGCCAGTGGTGCTGGCCAGCCTGTCGATTTCCCATTATCCCTCTCGCAGAGGGGTCCTGCCTGACCATACATCAGCAGGCCTGGACACTCACACTATTCACGGCCATCCATCAGCCGCTACAACACTACCACACAAATATGACCGCACAAAGGAAATACTATGTGCTGATCATCTATGTACATGTTCACTCAAAAAATTACTTGTCACAGTTGAGTGACCCGTTGAGTGAGTAGATTCCCATGCTGGTTGACAACTGTTCTGTTCTTCAAGTACCTAAATTAAAAAGACTCTCATACTCGCTATGACCATTTTCACCTTTAAGACAGTATTTAAGGACCTTTAATGGTTATATAACCTTGGCTTTGCGGTTCCCAGTACCAATCATTTCCACTGGAGGTTCTGATTCTCTCAAACTAACCTTTTGACTGCCTCACCACTTACGTTAAGCTTGTAGGGCATGGACTCAAAATAGATCGAGGTGGCTGAGATCCTCTTCACATCGGACATGTAGCCATGGGTCAGACTGCAATGACGAACAGTCACACGTCAACAGGGGAAAACAGGAGTACAAATACTCTAAACACTCAAAAAAAAAACCTCTATTAGAGAAAATTAGGAAAAATTCACATCTTAGATTCTAAAGCTCCCTCAAATAGGAATGAGAGGTACTCAGGCATCATTGATGGCAAAGCTGCTATCGATTCTGCTTATCGGCCCGATTCTTCTGTAGATTCTCTTATTGATTCCTGAACACAGGTTTTCAGCATCAAAGCAACAGTTTATCTCCGAGTCTGAACACAGTGTATAAACGGACTGTTCACTGTTTAACTGCTGGTTAATTTAGAGAGCATAGATGCACGAGTTTGACACCACTGCTTTGTGCAACTGTCAGAAAACATATTGGGACTGATAAAAGAAACTGATGAGCTCAGACACATTTGATGCTGATAAATTGGACAATTTGAGACTACATGCGTCTTAACTGAATCCAATTATCAATTCCCATCCCCTACCTCCAAATGACAATAGTGTCTGGAAAAGCAACCAAGGCTGCTTAAAAAGTGAGTGTAAGTAGAGTAAAGGCATTTAGACACCAGTGACATTGTGTTATTAGTCCCATGGTTCACTGATTCAGCGATTACTGTTTTTGTAATGTGTACCTTCACAAAGACCATGAATATCCTCACAATCAGAGAGAGTTCGATTTTCTGATCAATATGAATAATATGTAATGTTAAATATTCATAAGCAAGCCTGCTCACAGTCTTTCTGACTCATTCCCTGTGTTTAACACGTTACAAGTAAAAAAAAAAAAAACATGAGTGAATACTAACTGTCCTCCATCTGGCAGGTCCAGGCCCATAATGCGGTCATGGGGGTTGAGTATAGCAGTGTAGGCAGCAAAATTTGCTGGGGAGCCAGAGTATGGCTGGACGTTGACACCCCATTGAGCTGGGTCCAAGTCAAACGCTTCTAAGGCTCGCTTCTGACACAGCAGTTCAATTTGATCAACCATCTCTGCACCGCCGTAGTACCTGTTGATAGAAAAAAAAACAAAAAGAATGAAGTAGAACTTGATATTTGATTGATTCATTCTCACTGCATATTTTTTTTATTTATGTCACACCAGTGTGTACATTTGTAGAGACATGAGTATCACGGTAATAACCAGGTTTGCGCAGTGTTCTGTTTTTGCATTTGCACATGTGACTATCGTATCCTGATTTCAGATTTGAAAGCATCTCATTTCATCTCGATTAATCGGCCATGCCATGAAATTGGCTGATTTTCACATGATCAACCATGATTGGTGACTGGCCGCTCAGTCTGAAATTGACTGATTTGGAGCGCAGGTCAAATTCCTGTTGCACTGCATAGTCTGACCTGGGGGCCATTTCCAGATAGCCATATATGAGGCGGCAATCAAGAATGTGAAGGAGGCACATGTCACCGACGGAGGCAGTAACAGGGTGGGGGGGTATTACACGAGGGGGGTACATTCCATGCTGTATGTACCACACACAACCATATGACTGTAGATAGTAAAATTTAAGATGCTTTACTAATTCCTCTAAGTCCCCCCGCTGCTATGCATCTCATTTTCCTTTTCCCTACAATCGGAAACTTTCATTTGAGGGGGCAGGACGTTTGTTTAAGAGGGCATTGTCCACTCTTGTCCCTGCAGGACCTGTGAGTAACCCATGGATCCTCACATTAGTGATGTGCGGGTCAGGTTTATTTTCAACCCATGGGTCCCGCTTTTGTGGAATTATTTGACCCGCCCCGCAAATAAAGTGACATTCTTTTGACCCGCCTCAACCTGACCTGATCTGTGCATCACTGCAAAGCATGTAGAAGTTAGGAATTTACAAATGGTGTTCTGGTCCATTCAGTGCAGGGATTGATTCTGTGCTCCACATATGTAGATACACACTTGTTTTTTTTCCAAGTATCTGTGAGATTATTTAAAAGTAAAACTGGGTTGCAGCGTGTAATATGTACGGTCTATGATAATGTGTTACTAAAGCAGATAGTCTGAGCCATGTCAGAATAAGAATTGGGTGTGTATGATAATTTTCCTTCAAATATGATCATTTTCAGCTGCTGGTACGATATGGGACTCACTAAAAACCAGGCGTTTCAATCAATGCACCTGCTTTCCTACAAAAATCCTGGTACCTTTTTGCACACTTTTCTTCAATTTTTAAAATAAATGTTACAATCTGAAAGTTACATTGCAATGTCTTGTATGTTGTGTTTGGAAAAAATGAGATCAGAATTAGACAAAATCAGTATTGGCCGTCCAAGCACGCTGCACTTTGGAAATCGCGATCGGCCCAAAAAAACTGTAATCAGTGTAAGTCTAGTGAACACAAACCGAAACAAGGTGATGTGCAATACTGTTACACATTGTAATATATTACTCCCTGAATTGGAACAAAATTCAGGTGTGAAAACACCCTAACAGATCCAAAGTGTGATTAAAGTGTGCTGTAAACATTACAGGAAAGCGTGCACACAACACACAGTAATCAGTAAACATGATATTGGTATTAATCATGCTTACGACAATATGAACCAGAACCAGATTTCTGTGTTCCATGCCAATGCCATACATACTCATACATACATACATAATCAGTGTACTTGTGTGTACAAAAATACAAATGGTGTTCAAATAGACAAATATTGTCCTAATGTGACCCTTGATGATCTGGTAAAACTGCTCATCAAATATCTCAGTGGAATTACAGATGAAGGAGCAACAGATGGCTACTGTATCAACCATTCAATGTGATCATCCTTTGGTTTCATTACATTATAGTGTAAAACAGGAGATGAGAAGGATGAAGGGGAAAAATACAAATTAAAACCACCAATCAGTGGGAGGGAGATTTAAGGTAGGCTTGTACTGCAGGAATCCAAGGGATCAAATGAGTAGTCTTTTGAAAGACATCCACACTCTGTTCACTGCTGATAAATGTGTATTATCTGAGGGACATAATAGAGGATATAAAAACTGAAAATAGAAGAATATGCAACTATCAGCCAGGGCGCTAAATTCTTCCACTGTATCCCCTCAGGAACTGGCACGGCAGAAGCAGTGGATTATTTTCTTTGTGGTTGGCATGTACTATTATAGGGCATGCTAGAGAACACAGAATAAATCAGAATCTGTGTGTGCATATCTGTGATGTCCTTAAGCAGAGAATATGAGCAGTGTTAGTAAGCTGGGGTGTGGCTGAACATACTCACCTTTTCCCTGGGTAGCCTTCAGAGTACTTGTTGTTCAGACAGGAGCCCAGAGCTTCCAGAGCTGCTCTACTGCAGAAATTCTGTATGGAGAGCACACAAACACACATACACAAACACACAGTCAGATCAATGGTGCGAGTGGACAGCAGCGACAAGGACGGCAAATTAAAGTCTGTTAAGTGATAGTGAGAAATCCCCCTCCAGCTAAAGGCAATCATTACAGTATTGAACCTCTGGACTTCCATGGACTAACACTCCACAATGCTTATCGTCTTGCTGCTGCTGGCGGATACAAGATAATGTAATAAACTTTTCAGCACATACTGAGATTCATTTGGGTGGCTTTTTTAATCAGTTTGCTTTGCAAAAAGCAGAGAAGAAAAAAAAATCAATAATTTTGTGAAGATGGTTAGGCTGTGGCCAGAATTGCCTCCCTCAGACATTCGGTTTGATTCCAAAAGATGTTCTGAGGACTTTCATCTTTAATATTGTCAGACCTCCTTGAATTAATATCCACTGAAATACAGACAGCTACCCCCATTGTTGCAGTCTACATTATCCATGTTAATAGACATCTGAGAAGGTCTCAAATTAACAAAAGGTTTACACAGTAACACTTGGGGATTTTCAAAAATCTGTTTCTTAAATACACTTAAGAAGAATCATAACACATGATGTCATTTCTATCATGCAGAACCTAAAAGATTATAAAAATAATGGCAATTACACACCACAGGATATTGTTAAGATTCTTGTGCCTGACATAGTAGTGCAACACATAACTTGTATGATTTCACTGTCACATGATCCCATGGAGATGCAGATGTAAACAATAATTGGCTATATCTTTATGGCAAAAGAAAATCAATAAAACTGAATGTGGGATAGGGAATAGGGAAGTGTAGGGATGTGAATAACTGGCAATTTTACTGACAGCTACCTGACAGATGTGTTTGATAGGCAGTCAAAGACATAACTAACTAGTGGAGTTAATTATTTGAGCCATGTATACAATTCTTAATTTTGTGGTTCAAAAAGGAAGATGTTTTAATTTTCTAATTCCATCATAAGAGTTTGTCTGCCTGTTAACAGAGTGGCATCCACACTTTTTGACAAACTATCCTGATATTTCTGTCATCTGGGTTCGAGATGACAATGACTACAGAAGACAATATTTTGTTGATTCTGGGTCAGTTCTATCTCAGGAAAAATTCCCATAATTCCATAAACTCTGATTTATTACCCTGGGGTGAAATTATACAAAAAAGGCAAAACTTGTTGGATTTGATTATAATTTACTACATATAAGTATACGGTCAAGCTCTAAATTAGGTTTGACCTAGACACATTAAAGGAGTTGTATGTAGGCTTGTGGCCAAACCTGGTACTGCAATCACATTCAAAATACTGTAGAGCGTGGTATCCCCTACCCTTCCCCCCAGACTAGAGGTTGCCAGATCCAGCATGAGTGTCTACTACAAGGAGCTACCACGGCAAGCGACGAATCCTAGACTGGTATAAACACTGGGCTGGTATTTGTACCGGACCCAGGCCGCTGCAGTCTCTTCACCCGGGCCCAGTGAGAGAGCGGGCCCGGGCCCAGCTTGCAGTGGCTTTTACCAGGCGGTGAGACCGCAAGAGTGCTGGGCCCGGTCTTCAAATTCTTCTCTGCTTTCAGCCGCCTCCCTGTTTCAAAAGCATCTCCTATACATATCTTTGTTTTGTTTCTCAATCTGTCATGATGTATCTGGGAATAATAAGAGGCCTTTTAGGTTTAGTAACGTCAAATGTTTGTGATCAGAAATGTTCCAGCTGCAGCTCAGAGGGAACTGGAAACATGGATGCTGAAATATCACTAACTTCTTGATTGGGAGATGGGTGATGGGTGGAGCATCAGACCAAAACACCAAATGACAACATAAACATTACTTGTGGGCTGCCACTTAGCTTATCAAATGCAATTATTCTGCTGGACTACTACTGTCAGTGATGTCAGTATTTAAAATGAACATGATTCCTTAATGTCTGGTGACATTCAGGGTCATTTTATGATTACTTGGAACATAACTCTTACATACAGCTCCTTTATCGTGACAATAGCCCATTTTCAAATATATATAGTTAAGAGAATCAATAAAGTTCGTAGAAATAAATAAATAAATAAAGGATATATTTTAGGAGTTTACACAGTGGTTTCTTTCACATTTTCAGTGAGGTATCTATGGACCATTGTTTTCCAGAAGGCAAAATAAATGCTGGAGCAAACTGACTTAAATTTGCTTAACCCTGCATGTTTATATTGCAGAGTCCTTTCTAGTTGAATTTATTTCCAAAAAAGGTAGAGTTTACATATACTTACATGTACAACAATTACAGCAAATAATCTGTTCAACCAAAAGCGCTCTTCTGTTGTCATTACTGTAGGTCACTCAAACTGATCATCAGAACTCATAAAGTTGGTATGGATTATCATACGATTAATTTCTCAGCCTTATTGCTAAACAACCAGACTGAGGGACGGCTACAGACTTTAACTCCTACTGCAAAATATCTTGCAAACTATGCCTATGTTGTTGAAAGACATACATATACTTTTCATTCCATTTTCACTCATTTGTAAAAGGGATTAAAGCACTAAACTATTCAGCAAGTTAATGCTAAACTGCAGAAGTGAAGTGAAGCAAAGAACTGCAGTGTGTGTGTGTGTGTGTGTGTGTGTGTGTGTGTGTGTGTGTGTGTGTGTGTGTTGTTATGAACCAAAATTAAATCAACAATTTTTGTGACCAACAGCTTAAGGAAGGGGGGGATTTTGTGACGTATGACCTATGATAATGAGAAGAATACATTTGACTCATGAAGAATATACCAGTAATAATTAAATAATTTAAAAAATCTGGTTTCATAACATACAGATGGTTCCACCCTACATTTTTCCACCGGTGTGACCAAACACACACATTTTCCACATCTCTGACATTTGTTGTGTGTGGTTGTGCTAACGCTTTACCTGAGAGCCAAGAGCAGATCTGGAGAGATAGCATCTCCAGTAACAGCTTTTTGCTCTGTGCGTCTGTCATACTGAAGACTGTGCATCATATATTAAGGAAGAGGTCTTAAAATGTGAGTGTCTGTGTGGTGTGGTGTGTTGTGTGTGTGTGTGTAGGTGGACATGTGTGGGAAAATGTACGTGTTTTCTCTCAGGGAATGCTTGGCTGAGTCGTACTGTAATGTGCCTCAGAGTGAGCAAGGGAGGAGATGAGAAGGTAGAATGAAGATATCAGCTTTATCTCACAGTAGAGCGGTCAGGCATTGTGCAAAGAGGGGGCTGATATACTCCACTACACAACTACTGTGCTGAGAAATAAACAGAGGCACAGTGAAAGAACAATGCAAGATAAAACCTCACCTCCTCTTCTGAATAGTAAGATTTTTCCATTTAACACCATTCATCCTTGGAATCAAAGGAAAAAAAGTTACCCAAATGTTTCTCCAACAACTTGCTTACAATGAGTGCTGAATTTACTGCACAAGCTTTAAGGGCTTCATGCTAACTGTACAGACCAGCGGCTCAGGGGTTGAATGATGAATGAATTGTGAGGTCAATATGTAGCCAGTGTGATTTAAAGTGCACCTGTACTTGTCATGCTAACAGTATTAACTGTACTATGTGTATTACTTACAAGCAAGAGAGGTGCAAATTCAGTAAAAAAAAAAATTAAATAAAATATTGCCATAAATGCACCACACCAGACTTTTTATTACGTGAATTACACGAGTAGGCAGCTATTGCCGGCTGGAAGTGATGTACCTCTCGTTGATTCTGGGTAATGGAGTACCAGTAAACAAGCAGCAGTCAGTGGGCAGACTGAGTGTAAAGTATGCGTTGGTCCTCGTTATTTGTACAGCTGTAAGCTTAGCATTCCACCACTGTCCTAGAGACTCAACACAGGACTGGCCGATAATGTGTCATTTTAGACTGGTGTCTGCTACATGGGGTGGGTCCATCTCAGCCCAGGTAATTGGACAATACTATGAGTCTCCGTCACTACTGGCGCTGGAACAGCCCATGAAGGAGGCAACATGTCGCTGACCATGACTGACTGACGTAGCAGTGACTTGAGCTCTCACATGTACTTGACAACAGGCTATGACGTAACTTACCAGATGGAACCGCTAGTATTATACATGATCTTTTGAAAAAGCTAGCAATGAAAAGTCACTGCAGGTATCCTTTAAAATAATACTCTGCCAGATAGTACAAGATAACTGGTCTATCTTTTGTTAGTTTTTTTTCCAGAAAAGCAATAGTGCCAGGGATACTCAAGCTGCTTTGCCCAGAAGTCACTTTGGCAAAATGAGAGGCCAGAGGTTAGTTACTAAAATAAACAAATGATACTTATCAGATCAAAAAAACATTACAAATGCAAATAGTACAAGCCAAGGTACCAAAAAAAACCAACAAAAAAACCCCAGTAGGGACTGAACGGAAAATGCAAATCAAAAATAAGCTGTGATATTAAAATGTAGTTTGACTTGTAAGAAACCCAATACATTTCCTGTTGTGTGTGATCGACTTCATATCATTTGCAAATATACTTCCATTCCTCACATCCAGCCTGCATCACATTAAAGAAAAAGTTGGACCAAGACCAATTTTGCACTAATACAATACATACAGTTTAATATATTGAATTACCGAGATAAATATACCTATAGATTCATTGATTGATGGATAATATGCAAATTTGATGTGTGACACTGCATTTATAATTGCATTTTTTTTTTTAAACATACAATGCCTATTGCACAATGTGATAGACAAAGCTGAGGGACCCATGGCTCCTGATGAAACATCAGTTTTTGGGGGTAGTTTTTCCATTCCTTCAGCCGACAGTCAAAGGACAAAGAGTGGTGTATATCTTTGAGATTGTACAGTCTCCTGAGGCAAATTTGTGATGTGTGACATTGTGTTGTATAAATAAAGCTGACTGTGTCTGTTACCTCAGATGCAATAAGCTCCAGGCCACGACACTGCCGGTCCTTCTCCCTCTGCAGCAGGTCCCACATCTCTGGGTCATCCTGAGCAAGGCTCTCCTGTCCCGTCCATGGACGTTCTTCATCCACTACACGAGTGGCAGCATGGGACTGCTGTCCACGTACACACAGACGCACTGGGGCTCGCTGGCACAGTGGCTTCAGGAAAGATAAACAGAAGAAATGTTAGTTGTGACAAATTAGCAGTGGTGGAATGTAACAAAGTATTTGTACTTCGTTACTGTACTTAAGCAAATTTTTACGTATCTGTCCTTTACTAAAGTAAAAATAATAACACATACTTTTGATTTTACTGTTACATTTTGTGACAATTATCTGTACTTTCTACTCCACTACATTTCTACAATTTATGCCATTACTTTGAATAATTTTCCAAGTAAATAAATGAATTAAAGATATATAATGTCTAAATTGGTTTAACTTGGTAAATTTGTGGGTAATGCCTAGTAGATAACTTGTCATCCACAGAATTATAAGGTAGAGTACACACAGTATTGCAGAGAGCGCGGACCAATAAGTATTCTAACCTTTAAAATACTCATATACTGTATAGCTGGTTGTAATTATTACAGCAGTGACATCGACAGAGGCTTAAGTCAGTATATCTACATTCTTTATCAAAATGTCACAGCACAGACATTGAGTAAACCCATTGCTTAAGTACTTTTACTTTTTAAAAATATTTTGAAGTAAATTTAAAAGTACTTAGTACTTTTACTTAAGATTGTTGATGTAACACTTCTATTTCTACTTAAGTATAAATTTTGCAGGATATTTGTACTTTTACTTAAGTACTAAGCTTCAGTACTGTTTCCACCACTACAGATAACACAACTGTTACTTTAACACAAGACACAAGGTCTTAATAGTAACATCCAACTAGTGCTGCATGATTTAGTGAGTGTGTGATGTTATTGTGTGAATATCGTCAGCAACACCTCAATTACAATCTGATTTTATGCACAAATTACTTAAAAAAACAAAACAAAAAAACAACAAAACTTTAAACAGGCATAAAAAAAACACTATGCTCACTCTCATTTTGCACATTCTACACAATACTTCTCTCTGCTCAGTCTCACTAAATCCAAAATGTCGCCATAAAACAGAGATTGTGTTCATTTTCTTCTCCATTTCTACAATTAGATCCCTCCAGAAATTCAGACATAAATGGCAGACTTTCATGATGATATGACTGCACAGGCTGATACTGCAATTACGACTGTGGTTCAATTAATTGTGCAGCCCTATATTTAACTGTCACTGTTGAGTTTCAAGTGTTCTGAATCCACAAGGCCAATTCTATTTGACTTCAAAGATATAGAATCATATCATACTAATGGAATTTAGCTCTGATGCAATGCTATAAAATATTACGAAGGCTTTATTGTAGTAGAAAGAACTAGTGGCATTGTCAAATGTGTTTACCCATTCACGCATACAACTTAAAGAGTTACATGGACAGTTATCATTACTAGAGATTTCTGTAAAGCTGTGTCTAGTTCAGTTCAGACTTTTTTATAGTATGCACACATTGTACTTTTTATATTTGATTGACAACTGTATTTATTCATTATTAAGTGAATTGTTTATTTTGCTTGTACCCTGGAATGACAAAGTGATCACTCTTGCAGGTACATACATAAACACAATACATAAACTACGTAACATAAAAAGAGAACAAAATACATAAAACAAATTATATGTCAGTATATCTGAGCAGATTCTAAATTATTTTACATCTATTATTTTTTTTTTTTTTTAAATTTAGGTACTCCAGGCTCTTCTTTTAAATAGACTTGGATGATTAGTATTTGACAACTTTGCATATTTAAAGTCAAATCCTCATTTGTCCTACATAAATCCGGACACATTTCAAGTCCTTTCCCCTCCTCCGTTTTTCATACACTCCTAATATGTAGCCGGGTATAATTAGAAACTGGCATGTTTGCATGATATCAATAATCAGCATAGTTGTTCAATTATGCCTCTATCAGCACTTCTGCAAACTGAGGGGACTGACTTTTAAAGCCTCAGTGTACAGAAAAAGGCATGGAGAGAACAGATTCAGCACTTCCTGCTTATCTAATCTGGACTGGGGCTGGCAAGTTCTTCTTCTACTGCTGCAACGCCTCATCGTGCGAGTGTGCAGAGTCCATACAATTTTCACTGCTCTGTCTGAATTCTATACCGTCGCTTTCCCTATAGAAGATTCATATGTATTAATAAGGCATATAATTAAAACATTACACTTCTGGCTTAGTTTTACATACCGGAGATAAGAGTGCAGTGATTACACACAAGAAAACATATGTGCACAAAAAATATTGTGGTGCATTAAAATTAAGCCTACCCTTCAGTGCACCAGTTTCTTGAATAAATCCTAATCAACAGGGTGAGTGTGTTGTGTAGGAGAAAAATCCTTGAGAGGTTGATTGCCCTTGGAACAAATTGGCTTATTTTCATCATTTAATCAACAATATGATGATGACTGTCTTGAAATCAATCCCACCACTGCCAACCTATAGTTATCATTTGTACAGGTGTGCTGGGGTGTGAGGGACAACCTCTCTTTAATAGCACCATTAAAAAGCAATTAACACAATGCTCAGCACTGGTTGAGGACATCCATAAGAAAAAAAAAACTTAATTAAGCATATTCCATGAGGTGTAAAAAAAAACATTTGGGTACTTTATCTATTGAAGTAGCTTTATTGTGTTGGGCAGAAACAAAAAAATGCACAACTTTTTTTTTCAAAATGCCCGCAACACAAACATTTCTGACTAATTCTGGAAAGACATATGAATTTCCCCGTTTTTTTTTTTTTTTTCATATCCATAATTGGCTCTTACTCTCACAGTATCTGATGATTTCTAGGAGTCACTGTTTTCTTTAGTACAAGTGGATGATCCTGTAATTGCAGAACTAAAGCTCTAGAAAAATCAAGTCAAGGTTGACAACTCCCAGAACACTAGCTTGAGAAAAAGTGCAATCAGTTGTCATGTCTGGAGCGCTCTGGGGACATCTAACAGACAATGGAGTCAATAGTGTGGAAATGACAAGAAATTGACAATTTGTCTGTTTGATTACACACACCCATGTGTCACTCCTCTTCTTAAATTTGCAAAATGGCTGCATTATCATTTTTGTTCTATTACTTTGAACTAAATTACTTTAAATAATGTAAGACCTTTAATAATCAATGGTCTCGTAAATCATTTGATGTAAAGTATATTGCAATCCTTTGACTTTCAGCTTCTAGAATCATGGCTTTCCTGATAATACCTGAAAAAGTCAAACTACAGCTCAATAAAAACTTGGCTAAAACTTGTAAAATGCTCAAAGTACAAATGAAAACTAAAGTATTTATGCATTCACATAACATAAAACTAAAACTGAACTGATATTAAAAATTATAGACTGAGAAATGAAAAATTCAGCAGACTTACTGGTAAGAGGACATTTGGATGTTGACTCTTTAACCTTTAGCCTGTCTGTTGTACTCATTCCGAATGTATGATTTATTTCAAATATTCATAAAAATTCAACTGTTTGGTCAGTGAGAAAAATTTCTAAATGTGCTGATAGAATAGACCTTGTTCTTTCCATAGACATCTGAGCAACCCCAGTTCACCCCCTGCCACCTGTGTAATGGGGGACAAAACACAGAGGAGTGAGTGAGACCGACTCGCTATAAAAACAGACGTCTTTTTTTTTTTTTTTTTTTAAATGCAGTTTTTCTTTTCATTTTTACTGTTGTTTGCAGTGTTGTTGTGACCCCCCCCCCCCCCTTTTTTTTTTAACTGTGTTTTACTGAGTTTTGACCATACAACTGCTTTTTGGAGTTCAACCAGGTGCCAAAAAGCAGCTGGATTGATTTTGAAAAAAAAAGAACCCCAAAATAAAAACTACTGAGCTGAAATTCAAATACTTGTTGTTCAGTGTGTTTCAGTTCACAGTTCATGATCAACATCCTAAATCTCTTACTGATGTTCATTCTGAGAGCCTTATTTAGTAAAAATCTGTAAAACCTTCCTCTCTTTGTTTTTTTTTTTGTTATTCCACCCTGTTTTGACCCTAAAACAGAGTAAAACAAAACAATTGAAGAAAAGGAACACAAGCACATACAACAGCTTTTATGACACTTTTACAGACGCAAATTCACAGCAGCCCATTTACCTGAAATAATGTCTCAGGGGTTAAAGGGTTAAAGAATGTTTTGACTCATTTGGAGTTGACTTTTTTTTTTTTGTCTGAACAAAAACATTAAGAGAAACTACCAAAGAGATTTAAGAGAATGGTACTGCTCAAGGCCCAGGGTCTCAGCATTTCAGTCAACATCCTGACCTTGTTGAAAAAAAAATAAAACCCTTTATCCACAAAAGCAGCCTGCAGATAGTTTATCTCCTCCATCACTGTTGGGCCCGGCCGCTCTACTCCACCTCTTCTTCTGCTCCCTGGGGTGGCGGAGGGGGAAGTAGTGACACACCAGAGGGGGTGACTGGCACATTAACGGCCCATTTCCAACAGTCTCCAACCTGGCCTTCTGTCACTAGTGGCAGCGGTGATGGTGGAAAAGGGGAGAGCCCCCCTCAGGGTTCTGGAAAAGATGAGGGCCTGGGGAGACAGGCTGGGCAGCCTCTGAGGACACGTTTCTCGCTGAGAAATCACACGGGTCATTAAATCTTGACGGGAACTGTCCTTCGCTGTCTGCGTTTCTACAGGGACATACCAAGGCCAGGAAGAGTGTTGGCAGTGGAAAAAAAAAACAAAAAGAATAAAAAAATAACAAAAAAAACCCCCACAAGCTTATGCTGCCACAGATTTAGAGCAACTGAAAACAGACAAAGGTACATCTCCTCCTCTGCTGCCCTTCCTGTCCTGTGAAAACCACATGTGTCCAAATGTGTTAATTGTGAAAGTTTGAGATGAACTAAAATTCCTCAGGCAAATAAACTCCATAAAACCCCCTTAGAATTTCTGGACTGTTTTTTCTGAGTTCATAAAGAGTTGACTTTTTGGAGATATGAGGTTCTCACAGGACAACAACACTGATGATCTTAGGGAATATGACGGGCTCTGCTCTGATCTGCTGTGTATTAAACTCAAAACTGTTCATAAAGTAAGTTATATGAGCTCACCCTTAAACATGTACAGCAGGAAACTGTAACACACAAATTAATCTAAACCATCATGTCAAAGAGTACAACACTGATTATTTTACCACACAATAACTACCGACATGTTACTGATAATACTTATATGCATTTGCTTCTGTAGCGTTTTAAATGCACAACGCTGAGCTATAGTGGAGTATTGTTACAATGCGGTATTAGTGCTTTCACTCAATCAAGGGTCTGAATACATCTCTACAGACGGCGTGTTTGGATTGTATTTAAATTTACTTACATGGGAGTAAAACATTATGCAACAGTAAACAAAGTGCTGACAATGGTTAAACTGTATGCTTATCTCTGGCACAACTGATGGTTAATATTTGCTAAATACTTATATAGTATAGGCTGCTTCTTTGTACTTTGGCCACAGTCCTGCACATTAACACCCTGTCCACACTAATGCAGATATTTGATATAATGGATATTTTTCCTCAACATTTGGGCCTCTCATCCATACATAAATGGCAGTGTAGGTCACAAAAACTGAGACTTTTAAGCACTTTCCAAACGAGAAGATTCTAAAAAAAAACAACTCCAATTTGTTGCCAGGAAAAAACAAAGAAATTAGAAAATGATTGCATGACACTCCACTTTGCACGTGTATATTGTGGCTGCTGAGTCGTCACTGCGGGTGTCAGTGTATGACCTGTGGGAGATCAAGGTCAGCACAGACACCTTTGGGAGACAGAGCAGATCAGTCATATAGCCTACCAGCATTGTGGTAAACTCCTCGTAATGTAAAGGATATATTTTGACAACCTGAACCAAGGAACCATGGACTTGAAGTAACAGAAATATGGAACTTAAATTATTGTTACTGCTCACCTTCATGTTACTGTAGTCAAAGTTTTTAAACCTCTAAGTGGGGGATTGGCCTACCTAGATGTTGCTTTTTCTGTCGGGGGGTGCTTCCATAGCCTTCTCCCTCCCAGGCCACAAGGCAGTGGTTGAATGAGGTGAGGTGGAGAAATATCGTCAGTAGCCTGTGCTCCTATGTGCATTATTACCTCAGCCAAGGAGGTTATGTTTTTGCCAGGGTTTGTTTGTCTGTCTGCTTGTCTGTCCGTTAGTGTGCAACATAACTCAAAAAAGTTATGGACAGATTTTGATGAAATTTTCAGGGTTTGTTGGAAATGGGATAAGGAAGAAATGATTCAATTTTGGTGGTGATCGGGGGTGGGGGGGCCCACGGGGGGGGGGGGGGGGGGGGGGGGGGGGGGGGGGGGGGGGGGCACTGATCAGCCTTGGTGGAGGTCTGCGCTCTCCGAGTGCTTCTAGTTATCTGCAGTGTCCCGTTCACAGACCACCAGGAACAATGGTTTATTCAATAAAGGGGTCAACCATTGATGGATTTTCATAGAAACTTAACATTATTATTTTCAAAAGGAAAAAAATAACAGGTAACTGATAGAATGCCTGATATTGTAACACCAAACAAAACCTGATGCTGTTGGAAATTTATTGGTTTTGACTTTTATAGACACCACAACACAACTGACCATCAAAGTATTAAAAATACAAAGAAGAAGTGCAGCATGTAAATTTTTGAACTATTATTTTCCCTCAGTGTCAGTCTGATAATAGCGATTAGCCAAACTTCATTAAAGATAGTGTTAATTAACTACTAAAATGTCTACTCTCCTGGACTATACAATGAGGTAACCTACATTCACCATGTTTCGAATACAGGTTAAAAATACACAAATATGCTAACTCTCCTAATCAGGTTGTTTGACAAAAATTACAACAAATATCATAACAGCTAGTTTTACTTGAATTCTTGTGCTAATTTTTTGAGTCTTCTTACAATGCTTATATTAATAATAATTAAGTTTATTTATATAGCACTTATCACAGAAGGAAGTGCTTTACAATAAAATCAGTAAAGTATTAAGTAATAAGTAAAATACATAGGCAGAAAAACACATATACATACATACATACATACATACATAGGCATAAAAAATTGTCATAAATACTTCTGTACAGTCGTCATCTGTCTTTCTGTATTTTGTCTGAATATTTGTCTTGTCTGTATTTTGCCCCTATTCAACAAAACATATACTGCAAAGAGTAATAAGTACAAAATATGATGAAAAGAGGTTACCTAAACTTTCAACCCAGAATACCTAAGAAACATTAAGAATTTGACCATTAAGTAGTTACATGGTACACTTTTCATTTAATATAACCAACTAGTACAAACGCTGTCTTTAGTGCAGAGGTAAATTACAGTTAGAACTCAAGCTTTACAGATCCATGAGAAGATGCATTTTATAAAAAGAAAAAAATAATGGGTTTCTTTCTTCTTCACTAACTACTTTTACTTTTCATACTTTTATTACATTTTGCTGATAATACTAAAATAGCCTAATTTTACTGACGCAAAAAAATTAGTTGCAGCAGTATTTTCACAGATTGTATTTTTATTTATGTAAAGGATCTCAACACTTCTCCTCACTACTGTTTTATGTCTTCATCAACATCACTTCAATCACATGCAAATGGGACAACATTTAAATAAAAAACACACAGGTCATCTGCTCTCCACTCGCTTCCCAACACATCTTTACTGAAGAGATTAACTATTAAACACAAGAAACACTGATTCAAAGACACTAAGCGCTAACATATGAGTACCAAATATGTCTCAGTGGGACTATTTTTAGGCAACACATTACACTGCCGTATGAAGGTGAACTTGATGGAAAACTCTGCTGAGAAAAGGGGTGGGATAGGCCACATCAACCTGCACGCCAAGCACGAAACAATGGCAGAGTCACAGATGTACTGCATCTGTGTGACAATGATAAGGTAATTGTTGGCAGTTTGCCGTTCCTGTCAAACATCTGTGCCCAAAGAACAATAGCAAAGAAGAAGAAAAGAGAACAAAGAAAATCATTTCTTTAATCCTAGTTGTGTATTATTTTTGCCCATTTCCTGAAGCAGCTCCTGAGGCGAGTCAATTTTACAGATGACTGCTGTCCATCAGCAGCCTAACCAAATAACAATCAACCCAGAAAAAAGAAGAGACTGTGGTGGAGAAACAGGAGAAAAAAAAAAAAAGATATGTAAGGTAGCACAGAAGAAGTGTCAACAGGGCAGTGGCATCCGTCAGACTGACACGCAGTTGCCTCTTTCTCTGTCACTGACTAATAGCTGGGCTGTCCGTTACAAATTGCCCTGTGATTCAGTCTGGATGACACTAGACTGAGAAATCTGGACGGGGTGAGGAGGCGTGAAGGGACAGAGGCACAGTCCACGACATCCACTCGATTCGGGTCAAAGGGTTGGCAGGGTGACAATCAGACACTTTACAGAAGTCTACAACAAAGCTCATCTTCAGGAGTACGAGCTGTGGAGAAATACTTTTATGCTGAAACCTTTCCTCCTGTACTCATGATACTGTGGGGAAAACACACTTGGCTGATGACACCTGTGCCCACAGACACGTCTCTGGACTGTACCTGTCAAGTGTCTCAACTCACAAACAAAAATGCTCAACTAGCTTTTAATTTACCATTTTATTTGCTACTTAGCTATTTATGGCAATTAAACATATTTTAGTAGGCTTATTTTTAACTTTAATACAGATGCCTCGATCCGTTTGTGTGACTTCGGTGTTTAAGGCTGTTAGGTGACATCCAGTCTAACAAACTAAGCAGTCAATAGACAAACGGGTGCTCTATCTATCAAAGCAGTTTGGTGGATTTGAAGAATAATGGCTACAGGACTGTCTGATATCAAGGTAATATCTGGTGCACACTGGATAATTTACAGATCTCAATCCCTTTAAACATGGGACATGACAGATGTAATATCACATTTAACAGATTAATTGAGCATACACACACCAGCCAATTCATTCAACATAGAGGATTACTCAGTCGGCACTTACTCATATTCATGAAATTAAGATCATGATCATAATTTGTCATATGATCTATTTTTCCGAGAGAGACTGTACAAATTGTGTCATTTAAAAAAAAAAGAATAGCACTGTTAAAATCTAAAGGGACTGTTCATTTTAAACAGCCCATTCCCTAGTGTAATTTTACAGAGAGCACTGCATGAACCTATGGGTTTGTAGCATTAATGCCACTTGCAAGGTTTGTTGCTGATGAGGAAATAATAAAATAATGAGGCTCCAAGGGAAAGATTAGGCAACGACAGTCTAGGTAATTAATGGAAACACTGCAGCTGTCACATATATATGTACAGTTAGGAAAATGAAGCTCTGTGTTTACTTCATCCAGATATTATCACAATACTCAACATAAGTGCAGTCCAAAATGATGCTAAATACATGTCTGATAATAATTACAGACAACGTTTGGTTGTAAACTGTCTACATTTTCTAAAATCTGGGAAAAGTGTGATTCAGATGTCTTTAAAAGGTTGTATGATCTTTTGGGAGGACTGCCAGCTCAAAAACTGACTTAAAATAAGTGGGTTTGACTCTGATACAGAAGTTAGATATAGGTATGCCAAGTTCATACAGATATGAAAGACCAGAGGACTTTGGACCCAAGATTGAAAGAAAAAAAGACCCTTGCAACTTTTCCTACATAACCTCTGGCCTCAGCGGTTCCTGTAAGCGTCTGATGGATGTGCAGATGTACAGCAGTCAGCTGAAATAACACACGCCTGAAAGCTCTTCAATGTTTGCCTGCCGCTGAACTGAATCTGGGCTCATTCTTCTCACAGAGCCAAATCAAAACTGCCAAGAACAAAAACTGCCAACAATGTGAGCCTGTAAACGATTCACTGTGTGATATTCTCAATCAAATCCCAGCAATCGGTCCAATGTTATGTTACTACTGTTTAATACCTGCTGTTTCCAAATGCTTTTCCAATCATTAAACTCTGAATCTAAGCTTGAGACCCTCAAAGGTTTAATACTGTCTGATGAATTATAACAGTTTATGATCAATGACATTAAAATATCTATTCTGTAAATCAAGTACTGTACTTATGAGTTGAGAACTTTGGTCATTTGGCTTCTAGTCCTGTCAGACCAAAAAGTTTTCCTAATGGGATAAAGGATGATTATGCATTCTTAAAGCTGTGTATGACTTGGTCACTGGTCACCAATTTTTCATCAAATCTGTAAAATCCGAGTCATAGTTTAAGTATCAAGAATCTGTAAGTCTTTCCATGATTACTCACCTGAATCTCTTCCCTCACGGTGAACAATTTCGAAGTGTACTCCACCATAAACAATCCATTTGTTCACAAACAGAGCCGGTATATCAGTCGGGCATTTTCGGAAATTTGCCGTGACATGCATTGTAGGAAGCAGAGCTACACGCAGCCGTATTATGGCCGCAACAGCAAAAAACACGGAAATGGCTTCATTGCCTCTTGCTACTGTGGCTGCGTGTAGCTCCCATTCCCACAATGTATGTCACGACAAATTTCCTAAAATGCTCGATTGACCTTATGGGTCTGTTTGTAAACAAATGGATTGTTTATG
Organism: Sphaeramia orbicularis; assembly: GCF_902148855.1. Classification (NCBI taxonomy): domain Eukaryota; kingdom Metazoa; phylum Chordata; class Actinopteri; order Kurtiformes; family Apogonidae; genus Sphaeramia; species Sphaeramia orbicularis. Next base: position 47,194,296 of record NC_043961.1, on the reverse strand, counting down.
GTGGAGTACACTTCGAAATTGTTCACCGTGAGGGAAGAGATTCAGGTGAGTAATCACGGAAAGACTTACAGATTCTTGATACTTAGGCTATGACTCGGATTTTACCGATTTGATGAAAAATTGGTGACCAAAGACATACACAGCTTTAAGAACATCAACATTCAGAATAGCATACAGTAAGTGGAATCCCAGGAATCCATTCAATCCAGTAACTGGCACATTTTACAGCAAATCTCCTCATTAGAGCCAAAGCAACCTCGAGTTTCAGTGTAAACACACACACACACACACACACGCACACACACACACACACACACACACACACACACACACACACACACACACACACACATCCCAGATGAATTAATGTTTAAGACCAAAGTTACAGAAGCTGTTTTCTTGATATTTAGCCATCTTTACACTCCCAATCCCAATACTCTTCTTTTCTAAAATTGAGGTCAACAGCAACACAAAGCAGCTGTACAGGGACAGGAAAATTTCTCTCAGATGAACGACGGATGCAGCATGCCTCCACTAAAGGGAAGAAATGTCTCGTGAGTCTTTTTGCATTCAATTAAGATGCACACAAAACCAATAAGGGCCGATAAGAGCCGCGTGTAAGCATGTGAGCCTCTTCAAACACACCGTGAGACAGTGTGACTTGCGAAACTAGGTCTGAGCACATGCCACAAGATTTTAGCACAAAATAGGTCACTTCATAAAGTTCAAAATTAGGCTATAAATAACCAAACTAATTGGAAAAAAAACACTGCTGTGATGTCTTCCCTAGTCAAATGACACATTCAATAAAAAGACTGAAAAATTATTTAACATTTCTTTTTGTCCCAAAAAATTTATTTGGCAGCAGGTTCGTTCATAAAATGAATATATCAAGTAGTCCATTCCAACAGTATGCATTTCATCACAAATCACACTCCTCAAGCAATGTGCATTATCATTTGGGCAAAATTTGGCATGACACCAAATGGGGCAATTCTGAACAGACGGAGAAAAAATGAGCTCATATCTACAAGAAGAGTTACTTCAGATGTATGGATAAGGTTGGGTATGAAACATATAATTCTGTTCCACAAAAATATCTCAAATACATTCCTTTTCCCACTTACACTTTGCATGATCTAGCGTAATCGATACTGAGTACATGTACATGCTTATTCAAAAGATTGTACAAAGGTTCTAAAAGATTTAATTTTCAAATTATATCATTTAAAATATAAACACACTGTTCCGTGTAGGTTACAAAAACATCTACTCAATTTATAGAAAATGTGATATATATCAGGATCTGAGACCTTGGTTTTTAGACAGAGACAGAGTTTTAATGAATTGTTAAATAATATTTAAGGATATCCATAGCAGTACTGTTCTCCAGTATTATCTTAGGAGACAGAGTTACCTTTTCTTTATTAAAACGAATAGGATGAACAAAATTATTTACAGTCAGTTGCCAGTATATGGTTATATCTTAAGTCTGATTCAGCCTAATATAGCTACTCTGTGATAAATGGGTGATGGTAATAATGCTTATAGTTACTGTTAAAGAGATGTTGATTTAACTCTGTTCATATTTGTTGTGAGACTAAATGTTAGTAACACCTCATCATTCTTATGAAACAGAGTATGATGCCAACGCTCTGTGAAAGCCAGTGGACCCTGAGCTTGTTTTCTTCACTATATATATATATATATATATATATATAGCACTGGTGGAATGTAACTGATGTAACTGGTACTTGTACACATTTCCATTTTATGTAATTTTACACTGGTGCTCCACTACATCTCAGAGGCAAATATTGTACTTTTAACTCCACTACATTTGGCTGACAGCTGTAGTTACATTACAGATTACAGTTTTTCCAAACACCTTCCTGTCCACAATTTTTTCAAATGTATTTATTCTGAATGTTTGGGTGAAAATCAAGCATTTATTTTCCATTTATAGTCTTAAGCTAAATACAGTCCTGAAAAATGCATTGTCACAAAACTTTTTTTTCCATTCATCATTTGCAATATTGTTTATTTTACATAATCATGACAATCACCTCCATTCCCTTGTATAAAAAAAACAGCTGAGGGACACTTACAAAAATAATATGCTTTGATATTATTACCTCCGCCAGGAGGTATTGTGATCACTTAGCTTTGTGTGTCTGCATGCGTGCGTGTTTGCATGTTTGTTTGTTAGCAAGATAACTCAAAAAGTTATGGACGGATTTTCATGAAATTTTCAGGAAATGTTGATACTGGCACAAGGAAGAAATGATTAAATTTTGGTGGTGATCGGGGGGTGGGGGGGCAGATCTGTCTTGGCGGAGGTCTGTGCTCTCCGAGTGCTTTTCTTGTTTCTATATTGCATAACTGGTGCTCTTTAAATGACACCTTGTTATGCCCCATTCCTCTTCTGCTATGAGCTCAAAGTAGAACAAATACCACAGCAGTTTATTTTAAAGTATTTTGATTTTTTGTAAAGCGCTTGAATATTTCAGTAATGGGATTTTTATATTTGTTATATCAACCCTATCAGGTTCCATTTTAATTAATAAGAATTTAATGCATAAGATGCATGAGTGGAGTTAGACCATCATACTATACTAGTCGTGGCATAAAGTTAACAGAAGAGACAATAGTCCTAACAGCAACTGTGACAACTATGACAATCAATATTCAATTAAAACTTCAGCATGATGACAACCCCAACAACAGTATATAAAGTAGTTCAAATGAGCTCAACCTTAACCATGAAAACCAGTCAAATGTAACCATACCCATTTAATGCCGCAGTAAAATGGATCCAAAATCATAATATTTGTAAAACAAAGACATAGACCATTTTACTGCACAATCACTGACTACTTATCCCACATTTTGCTGACAATATGTACATACTTTTACATAACTAAGATTCTGGACTCAGAAATGTTACTTACAGTGGAGTATTTTCACACTAAGGTACTCAAGTAAAAGATATAAATAATTTTTGATAAGCATGTCAGGATTCTTTATAAATTAAGTAATAATTTGAACAATAAAACATTACGCAACAGTCAACAAAGCACTGACAGTGGAAATGTTTTCTGAATGCAAGTTCTTATCTCAGGTGTAATTGGTGGTTAATAATTTTCCTCTTTCCTATACAGTATAGGGTACTTCTTTTGTACTTTGGTCTTCACTGGGGGCCAGACCACCACCAATCTCTAGTTATTAATATCTTTGTTACCTGCCTGTAGTTATCTGCTTGTTGCTTAACTTCACCAAGAGGTTTCAGGGTCCAATCAAGTGAAAGTGAACAGCAATATGAAAAAGTAAATTTGCACACATCATTTATCAAGTGGGCTCATTTTTTTTTTTTTAGCTAAAGTTCTCTATTTTATGAAACTGTTATTCTTTTTAAAATAGCTACCACTTGTAGAAAGACAAAATTCAATCTGTTAATTATATAGATGATTGTTAAGTTTGAAGTATTAGATTTTCATTATTTTGTGAATATTATTGATATTTATGAGTTTGAACATATGTGAGTTGCTTAAAAGGCCCTGTCCATGTGTTACCATGGAAATACCAAGTTTTAATTTTCAAATGACTTATAATTCAGATATTTGGGTGAAACGTTCAGAAAGTAATAATCTTTTGATACATTTTGGGTGATGCATACAATGGTAAAGAGTTGTCCACGTGTTACTATGGCAGCCTGTCCACGTGTTACCAAATTATCATGTCAATAAATCAGAAACTTTTCAGCATTTTACTCCAGAATTCATTTTCAGCACAGTTGCACATAATGTCCAAAAGGTTTTGTCCTACTTAATATCAATTTCTGTCAAGAACCGCATGTTTTGAATGTTTGTGTAAAGCTTAAATAAATGTCAGTTTCCAGTCCACGTGTTAACGAGCAGTAATCTGATATTTTTCACCTTAACCTTTTATCTCCCCAAATTTTGTTATATATAATGTTAAAGTGCTTGTAAATACCTACCCAAATATGTATAATACATGAATATAAGTTACTCTGCTTACATGATAGAGACAGTTGAAACATGAAATCTGTCCATGTGTTACCGCTTGATTGGACCCTTCAGTATTACAGTTTACTGACTGTAAATTAATAGCAGCCTAGTTCTGCAATGTGGCACATCAATTTATTCTGATTCTCCTGGATAAATAAAAAAATGAGATGCATATTAGATTAGTTTGTGTTTCACCTCCACATTACAGGATGTCTACAGTATCAAACATGTATATTTCATGTTTTTAAGACCAAATAAAGCATAATTTATTTGTTTAGGTGTTGTATATAAATAAAAGGGTAAATAGTGTACTGCATATGTAGTTCTGGAAAGAGGCAGTTAGTGGAGAGGTTAAACTACATTTTGTCAATAGATAACTGCGGGTATACAATAAAATGACAGTATTAGGTTCATATTTACAGGTTTATAACATCACCAATGAGGATTTTGATGCAGAAGTTCTGAGCATTTCATGACCTACGAGATGTGATGTTTATAAAACTGGACTTGAATACAGGTTCAGACTTTCCAAATGTCTTTCAGACAGGATGGTTTCTCACACATGACGAAACTGATCTGAAGCTGTTGCATCATTACACGACAAGGCTCCACAACATGGCACAAGCTAACCTGTTAGCTTACTTACGAGCAAACACTACGCCTTCAAAATGCGAAGTGGACGGCACTGAAAAGCCAGCTAGCAGATTAATGCTAAAGATGCAGATTGTTACAGTTGCTCACTTTGACATGCTAACATGGAGAAGTAACAGTCCGACTGACTGCTGTGGTGTTTGCTTCCACTGACGTTTAGCTAGCAAGTTAACACTTGAACAGTAAAGAAACACAAGCAAGTTACGCAACAAAAATTAATATTTAAGGGGACAGTGACACAAAAATTGTGCTTATTGACGTACTCACCCGTGTGAGTTGTCTCAGAGTGAAAGACAGCATGTTTCCAGTTGTCAGGCCAGAGGAGATGAAGCTGAGACAGGCGACACACTGCTGACAGGCTTACGAAAGGGCTGTTTGAAGTTGTTGGCAATGGTACGTCACGCCTATTCTGCTGAAAAGGATCATGGGAAGTGTAGGCAGCTGAGAGGATTATGCAAGATCGCAACGTGTTTACAGTATTGTCTACTGCTGCGGAGTGTGGGACATTTCTATCTATCTATCTATCTATCTATCTATCTATCTATCTATCTATCTATCTATCTATCTATCTATCTATCTATCTATCTATCTATCTGCCGGCTTTTATTCAATATGATAATAATAATAATAATAATAATAATAATAATAATAATAATGGATTATTTAAGTATTTATTATTCCACTGGTCCTTGGATGAACTTTTTGATCCACCATGTTGTTAAAGGTGTTTGAATGACTCTAAAAGGAATCCGAATCTGAATGAATGAAAACAAACAAACAAACAAAACATATATATATATATATATATATATATATATATATATATATATATATATATATATATATATATATATATAAACTCTACTGTGATCATTCTTCTTTTATATTTCATTTATTCATTCATTCATATTAATACTGATCGTACCTGCAACTTTTAGGATCAATATCATGTTAAGTAAAATAACAACTCCGTTTAGCCTCTCCCCCTTATTACATAGGATAGAATTAGGCAAATTATTTTAAAAGAATTAGAATTAATTAAAAATTAATTCTGTTTTTAATGACAAGAATTTTCACAATATTTTTAAACTGAAACACTGTGAGCTGAAAAACATTTTGATTGAAATATTTTCCAAAAGATTTAAGACTCCAATAATCCATCAGATTTTATTGCCATGTATTATTCAGTGTGTCAAACCTTACCACAATCAATATCAATACTAGCCCACTCAATTCAGTTTTTACTGTCAGATTATATTTCTACCAATACATGTTTATGACCAATCCATAAAACATAGGGTCAACAGTGTAATAAATATGCAATATTTTCCAAAGATAAATGTAATATAAACAATGTTTGAACCAGTTTTTACATTTCAGTATCCAATCTTGCCCTTATTAGATGCTGATGTCAGGGTTTATAGTTACCACATTTTTTATTTCTACAGTTTTCAACAGTAACTGTTTCTACAGTTCACCTTTTATTACTTTTGTTTAAATTAAGTCAAACATTGATAAATCCACACACACATTTGCTCATACACTCTCTCACACAACATGCAATCATATTTTTTGCTTCACACTGAGCAGTATATGAAGACGTGTCCACAGCAACCAGCCTGGTGATTCTTCACCAAACCACTGTGTAACAAGAGGAGAACTCCAGAGAATCTGGGTTACGTTGAGTCCATCAATCTCTGTGTCCTGACTGTCCACAGCAACTCGTGTAAGATACATGGACCTCCCTGGACCTCCATCTGAAAGTCATTGATCAAGAGCATAATAGGGTATTGAGCCGGAGTAAGATGAGGATTCAATTAGCATCGACTGTGTGTTTTCTAATGTAATTCTGAGCACCATTAGTCAAATCAGAAGTACGGAGAGCAAAGAGCCAACTACTATGCTTTGAAAAAGAAGAAGAGCTCAAAAACCAAGACCAAGAGCAGGAAAGGGGCTGATGGTTAACCCTTTAATGCAACTAAGTAAACCTCCTCTAATCCATAACATGGGTCAAAATGTCCAGTCTTCCTGCTCAGCTGAGTATTTCTTTGCTTTATCTTTTGAAAAAAAAAAGTTTTTTTTTTAATATTTAATATTCCAAGTAGTGTCTTGCATTTGATCATCACAAATCATTTTCCTTTTCCTCTCTTACTTTATGATCACAACAGAGCAAATAATATAAAAAAGCAATTATGTTGAGCTGTGAAAAATCTGGCAGGTGAACATTTGCTTGATTGTTCATAAAGCATGAGAAGAAAATTAAGAATGAGACATTTAGATTACATTTAGACAGACATTTATATGACATTTAGACATTTTCCTGGAATATCCTTCCATTCATCCATCTTCTCCTGCTTATCCGGGTCCAGGTTGTGGTGGCAGCAGCTCAAGTAGAGAACCCCGTACTTCCCTCTCCCCGAGCCATCTCCTCCAGTTCCTCAGGGGGATTGCAAAGTCATTCCCGGGCCAGCCAAGAGATGTAATCCCTCCATTGTGTTCTGAGTCTGCCCTGGGGTCTCCTCGTGGTCCACAGCTTGAAACCACAAGTGAGAGTAGGAATGTAGATTGATCAGTAAATCAAGAGCTTTGGACTATGAAATAGAAGACGTGCAGCACCTCCAATGCTGAAGCAGCTGTATGGAGTTGTGGCTGCAAGATCACTGGTGCCTGTCATGGCGGCAATCCCCGAACCCGTTGGCGGTCACCTATGGTAAGGGGTGCTGTCAAGCTGAGGAAGGAGTTCTAAAGAGCTTGGTTGACATTTGGCACTCTTGAGACAGCTGACATGTAGTGGCAAACTACAAGAGAAATACAGTTTTGGCAGTTGCTGAGGCAAAACCTCTGGTGTGGGAGGAGTTCTGTGAGGGCATGTAACTTGAGTTTCAGTCAACCTCAAAGAAGTTCTGGAAAACTGTCAGGAAAGTCAGGAGGGGGGAGTCCACAAACACTGTTTACAGTGGAGATAGAGTTCTGCTGACCTCAACAGGATAACATGAGTTGGTGGAAACACTACTTCAAGGATTTCCTACACCGTGCCTTCATGCCTTCTGTAGTGGAAGCAGAGTCTTGGGCACCTGGGCTGAGGTCTTCAAGGTATTTGGGCAACTCCTTGGAGGCCGAGCCCTGGAGGTAGATGAAATCCACTCCAAGTTCTCTTGGTTGACATGCCGCTTCAACACCGCACAGAGGAAATGGGCAGTGCTGCTTGATTGGCAGACTGGGATGGCGCTTCCCCTTTTCAAGAAAGGGGACTGGAAAGTGTGTTCCAACTATAGGATCATCACACTCCTCAGCCTCCCCTGGAAGGCCTATGCATAATACTGGAGAGCATAGTTCGACTGACAGTTAAACATTGGATTCAGGTGGAAAAATGCAGTGTTTGACCTAGTGGTGGAACACTGGAACAGCTCTTTACCCTCTAAAGGGCCCAAGAGGGTTTGTGGAAGCTTGCCTATCTAATCCACTTGCGCTTTGTGGATTTAGAGATGGCAATCAATCGTGTCCCCTGGGATATCTTGTGGGGGTGCTTCAGGAGTATAGGGTTCGTGCCATGGGCTATTAGGTCCCTGCAAGAAAAGAGTTAGAGCTTGGTTTGCATTGCCAATAGTAAGTCAGATTCATTCCCAATGCAAGTTGTTCTACCCTAGGGTTGCCCTTTATCACTGATTTTGTTTTCTGGAATATGAAATTTTAAATTTCCTCCAAAACAGCAAAGCAACACAAAGCCATACGATCAATGTGGTGCCTTAGTCTGAAAGTAAGAAACATTCAGTCTGAAAGTAAGAAAAAAAGGTGAAAGGAAGTTTGGTGAGCATTTAAATGTTTAGTATGTGATGTTTAGTGACATCTAGAGGTGAAATTGTACAGAACCAACTGAATGGACCAACGCTCCTTTACGATGGTCACAAGAAATGCAAACATTCACTCTGTAGATACAAACTATTCATTATAAGTAACAAAAACCAAGAATTTTACATTTGCCCTAATGAAAACAAAAATATCCATATATATATAATTTCTTTCATTACAGCCTTAAAATTTCCCGGAAATTTATACATAATCAACAAATACTTGGAATTCTGAATGATAAAATAATTTATTACAATTATACCCTCTGGACTACTTTTATTGCATGTTGTGCGCCAGAGGATCAAGCTGTATGTGTACACAATATCATTTGTTTGAGATCATAACTGAGATACCAATAACACAGCTGTCAATAAAAAAGTGAAAAAGCCATCCAGATGTTTATGTGTAACTCAAATATATTTACTCAGGTGAAAATTTCTTTGTTTGCATGACCAAACAAACAGAAATCAGTCTTATTACTTCCAGCACTTATTTTTCTGCTCATTTCCAGGGTAAATGTCATTAAAATTAAATCAGATAGCACCTTCGGGTTCAATTACTGTACATAGTCTCATATTATTGGTTATTATGTACTTCTTAAAACTCCTTCCATAACAAACTTTCCCTCAATATATTTGAGAAAATTAAAATTACATATCTTCACAGAAAGCTTGGGCGAGGATTCCTAATCAGCAAAGTAAAATGTAACTTAATTCATAATAGTGTCCTTGCTTGAGTAAGATAACGCGAGAATGCAGCACAGTCTGAGCCTCCGGCCTCAATCTGGACACATTCACCCAGAAAAAGACAGACATTTTAAGAGATTTTAATGTGCTTTTTCATACAGTATATTGTATCCAGCATAGCATTTCTCATACATATAACTCTCTTTATATCCAGGGTTTGAAATGTAAAGCTGAGAGGATGATTAACAGTCAGTCTACCATTACATTATGTCTGCCATACAGCACTGCCGCCGCAGAGGACACACTGATCCCAGCAGTTTTCAACAGAGGTCTCAAACTGCAAAAAGTAATAACACAGAGAAACAAATATCTAAAAACAATAAGTGTGCTGAGGTGGAGTACATTATTTACAGAAAGAAATCTAATAAAAACAGAAGTAAATACAAAGTTGGAAAATAAGTCAGAAATCAGCCATATCCTAACCATCCATAACTCTGATTATATTTTATTTAAATCCACAATTCACAGCAATTGAGAGGCAAAAAACTGTCCCCTGCCTCTTCACTGGAATCCGTTTTTTATCATCATTATCTTCTTCATTATTATTGTCTTTTTTTCCTCCTTTTTTCAGCTCAGTCTTGCTTATCCAAAATAAGGGTGCTCACTTTGGAAGTTGTAGTCCGGACACACTTTCTGAACCAGCTTGTAGTCGATGCTAAAGAAAGAGATGAAGATGCAGATCACCTTGAAGGGTTTGGCACAGAGCCAGGCAGCATGGGACTGGGTGTGTTCCGTGAAGCAGGTCTGAGACGGGTCGTACAGGCAGGGTTTGGGCTTCTTGGACCTGTTGGTTTTCTCATACTCCACCCGGCAGTTAAAGGTCTTTACCTCTTTGGGGTCAATGGTGGACTGTTGGGTCTCCTGGATCTGGATATCCTGCTGGGTGTGGGGGTGGAGTGGCTGTTGCTGCAGAACCTCGAACTCGACCACTTTGGTCGGTGGCACAATGCTGACCGACACGTTACCCAGGCTGGAGGAGTTGTGACGGAAGTAAACGGTGAACGTCCCGTTGATGTGGTCCACAATCTTCCCCGTTACCAACAAGCTGAACTTCATGGTCTTGACATTGAAGTAGAAGTCCCCCCAGCCAAAGATTTTCTTGGTCTTCATGGCTGTCTTTAGTGAAGGTTTGCGCTTGGAGCGGTAGCCTGTCTGATCCAGAAGCAGGGACTGGTTCCGGGCCGAGTCATATGGGTTGAAGAAACTGTAGGTGGGTGGCTTGGTTTTCATGGGGGTCTGATCAATGGACGTGGAAAAGACGCGGGTTTGATACGGATTTTTAACCACTCCTCCTGTTTTTCCTCCCACTGTGCCATATGGAAATGTCTTCATCACTGACCCCACTGGACCTAGGTCTGAGAAGTCGACCTGCTTCTCTAACCCCTGGACCTGGAAAACCAAGGACAGAGAAAAAAGGAAGAAATCATTACTGCCATGTGCCAGAAAGAGGGATTTCTGCACCTAATCCAAACTAAGATACATTTTCAGAGTAAAATTCGAAGTATGGAGAAAAAGTACAAGTTGTATGTTCACATTTAATCCAGCTGCCTGAATAAAACACTAAAGTAGCTTGATCGGACTGAAATTTGGGTTGACCTTCGTTGGACCAGTTTTGGTAGGTGTTTCCCACTGTGATCTTGGAACACCCAAAATGACTTGCAGTTCTGGAGATGTTCTGACTCAGTCATTATCATCACAGTCCTTATCAAAGTCACTCAGATTCTTTTGCTGTCCTTTTTCCTGCTTCCAATTTTAGTTCAAAATGTTCACTTCACAAGACTAAGTTGACAAACGATGACAAAGGACTGTGGCTCAGTTGGTAGCGTGGGTCGTCCAATGACTGAAGGGTTGGCGGTTCAGATCTTGGCTCTGACTGTCTAGTTGTTGAAGTGTCCTTGGGCAAGACACTGAACCTTGCATTGCTGCCAGTAGGCCCTGGCAGCAGCTGTCCACTGGTGTGTGAATGGGGTGCTTTGGGCACCGTGAAGGTGTAGAAAATGTGCTATATAAGTCCGTTTACAATATCACTTAAATGCTTTCCTCAGTCATGATAAACTATGACTCTCTTGAGCTGCAGAATTATCTTTTTAAATAGACAAAACTATGTGTAATTGATGTATGATGTATAATTACAACGGTTTCTGAAAGTTACTTTTTCCCAACAAACCACTGCATACCCCCCCCCCCCCCACACACACACACACACACACACACACACACACTCAAAAGAACATTAGATGGTGGAGGACAGGACCCAGGTGTTTGAAAAGATGTGGTAGTATGATGATGCGAAGGAGGAGTCGGGAGTTGGTTGATGAAAAAATGACCTAATTTAAAAAGTAATCATATTTGCAGATGAGATAAGGTATGTTTCGTTCACATTATGTTTTGTGATTTACATTTATCCATATATTCTAGAATTCTATGTTAATGACATACAGCAAACATTTGTGTGTAAATGTTAAATAATATGTCCATATGATAATTTTTGTAGTTAGGGTTGGGGAAAGATAACAAGCATTTGGTTTAATAGAGAAGAAATCTGCAAAGATGTGATAAAAATAACTCACAGGACATTTAGCAGCATTTAAACCAAACCAAAACCTTTTCCAAATTCATAGTTTGAAGAAATGCACAGTGTCAACATTGTATTCTGCTGATTGTTCACAGTGTACAGACAGATATACTGGTCACAATGTGGTGCTCAAATTCAATGTCAACATCAGACTTTTTCAAGACAAAATTCCACTTGTGTTCTATTCAAACAGGGGGCCTTGTCCTCAAATTGTTGACAAAAAGACAAAGGCAGCATTATTTGTAGAGTTTTATTTAGAAAAGAAGGCAAGAGAAGGATAGAAATGATGGGACTGCAGATGGCTGGGAAGAAGCAGATAACATGGCCTGATCTGCAGTTTACCTTTCACTGTGGATTTTTTTTATTATTATTTTTTTTACTGTTCCATCAATATTAAAGTAAATCGACTTATTGCATCCTACACACAGAAACTCATCAGCTTATCCACATATAGTGGAGGAGGTAAATTCTTTAAAAAATACCAATGTTTCTCTTCAAACTGAAAAAAAACCAACAACTATAAGTTAACCTTCAAATGTATTATGATGAACTGATGAGCAAATTTAGATAGAAAACTAGAAGAAAAAGAAAAATAGGAATAAATCAGTTTTGTTTTATAGATGGTGTTGTGGAAGTATTATTGATATATGGATTACGGTGACATTTGTACATAACACGCATCACCCATAGCTCTTGAGCCTCTGGATGCTGCGTAGTATCTCTAATACTCATTATTATGAGCTGAATGATAAGATTGAGTGTCCCTCGCTCTGTGTAAGGTGTGACAGACACTGGGTTTGATTTATTTATATGGAAGATCCTTTATGTTTTTACCCCTTCTATCACTTTTCCATTTTCTTTTAATATGGGCTCTTATCAAACACAAATGACTGTATTAAGTTGCAGCTGAGATTGGAAAAATCACAATGGCTACTGCCACAGTACTGTGGCAGGAAATATCAGTTTGTCTATTGCCACAGAGCCAATCAAATGATCTGAATTCTTCACTCTGAACGTTGTACCAGTGGCTGCTTTATACTCTTAAAAAACCTGGGAAAATTCCTCATATGAGCCAGAACAGTCACCACATTTCATGTTGTTTGTCTGCATGCTGAAACTGAAAGTGTGAATAGGTGCACAAACCAGCTTTTGGTAACCAATACCCTAGCCTTTTCCTGTAACTGGAGATGTACATGGTATGTGCAGTGCTTATTGCCACAGTACTGTGGCAGCAGGATGACAGGTTACCAATCTACACATGATATAACAAGAGCGCTGATTGGCTCTGTGGTAGACAAATGAGAAAGTAGTCCCACAGTTCTGTGGACATAGCCTCTTCGTAAAAAAAATTAAAGTCTGGTCTACAATTTATTACAAATTATTGGTCTTGGAGATTAAATGTGTTAAATCTTGTTTTAATAAGATGAATTGGAAAACAAATGACAAAAGAGCTGCTTAGCTGATGTTTTCAATGTATATGATAAAACGTTGTTACACATATGTATTGGTTCATGTACATTCATACAATAGATTTAGAAATCTTCCACTAGAAGTTAATTTGACAGCTCTGAGACCAATATTCTTTTTGAGTAAAACTCATTCTGTCATTCTGTCTCTCAGAATGTCACATTTTGACCCAAGACTGTATCTTGGAAATTATACCCAACTAGCATTTTTGAGTTAATTTTTCATTATTAGTGACTTGGTACAGTTTCAGTCCTTTTAATTTGGAGGAATTTTAACAGTGTCATCGAGAAAATGAAAAGATATGTTATTTTTGTTATTTTATTAATATCAGCATAAACTGATATTTGGGGGTTTGAGATAGTTTAGACAAACAACGCAAGAAATCTGAAATGGTAAATATATTGTGGGACATTTTGATGTCCATACTCCACATGGCATAAAAGAAGAACTTCATCTTTCAGAGTCAAAACGTGTTGTCCTTTTTATATTTTATACATTCATATACTATATACTGTTAGATGCTTCATTAGGGTTCAGTGATGAAGCAGTAATAATTAAGACAAAATAATTCCCATATTATATTGTGATAACTTTCCTTGGTGATCAGCAATTATGATCATTGTGATATAAATTTGTATAGCAGTAATTATGATATGATGAAAAAAAAAACAACTGATCTGAAGTGTTTGTCACATCCTGGCCATGTTCTGGTAACCATCTGGTAACTTCACATTTCACTGTTAAACAAAGTAATGATTTGACATCTATCATGGTAACACACTGTACAGATGATGTACTGGTCACACTGGGGTGCTCAAACAAATGCCATCGCTTTTCTTTTCAAGATAAAATTCCATCTATGTTTGTGTTCTATTCAAACAGGGAGGTCTTGTCTTCAAATTGTTGACAAAAAGACAAAGGCAGCACTATTTGTACAGTTTTAGTTTGAAAAGAAAACAAGACAAGAAGAGAAATGCTGGAGCTGCAGATGGCTGGGTAGACGAAAATAATATGGCCTGATCTGCCCCAGATTTGAGCTTTCATTGAGGTTTTTTAATGCTCCATTAAAGTTAAAATAAAGGGTCTTACTGCAACCTACAAACAGTTACTGGTCAGCTTATCCAAATGTTGGGTCAAATCCACATGTACGGTCAAATTTGCAAATTCTTAAAAAAAAAAAAAAAAACCCAGACAAACAAATAAATAAAATGTTTCCCTTCAAACTGAAAAGAGAAAAAAAATTCGACAATTGACATTTGTTGTCATGACTCCTCTCATCATCATAACACTGTTGACCATATCGTCTAGTCTTATGCTTATTTGAAAATCTGCACATTGTATATACACAACAACAACAACAACAACAATAACAACAACAACAACAACAACAACAACAATAACAACAGCAACATTCATTCATTCGTTTTCTGAGACAAAAATCACCAGTTCATTGCAAGGCTGACAAACAATCATCCACTCTCACGTTCACACCTACAGGTGACTTAGACTGGTCCATTAACCTATGAAGTGCATGTCTTTGGACACCTGGAGGACCCAGAAAGAACCAATGAAAACCACCAGGAGAACATTCAAACTCCACAACATAACACATAACAGGCCTTTCCATTCAGGCAACTGAAATTAATTTGCAGAATATTTGCCACATTGTCATATGCATTGTTTTCAGGATATAACATTACCTCTCAGGATATGAGAATGTGCTCATATTGCACAGCCCTATTGAGAAACATGTCCTATTTCCTTTTATATTCATAAATGCTGTACAGTAAAGGTCAGGTAGCTGTAGAGAACTTTTTACCTCCTAAGATTTTTTTTTTTTTAGCCTCCAAGTCGAGACACTGCTACGTTTCATCTCCTGAATTCCAGAAAACAAAACCGTCTATTTTTGTTAACACACTTTAATTTTGTTGTCAGTGTTGCTCCGGAGAGCAAAACAACTCTGCATGTAAGGTAATGGATGTGAGCCTTTGTTTGCTCTGACAGCTTTCTGCCTTTAATCCACAGCCTTGGTGGTTATTCACAGGGCTGATTGACTGGAAATCTTCTCTGTGCGCTTTCAAGTCTCATCAATCACATCACTGCTATGCTCCCCTCCATATGCATATATGTATGCACACACTTTAAAACACACAGGTACATATGCACACTTCAAGCTTGAAGCTGTCATCAAGTGACAGCAAGAAGTATTACAACTATTCCAAGGGATTACATGTGCTTCCCCTGAGGATGCATTGGGATAGAGCTTATACTATTCTCCAAAGTGGGTAAACAACCCCAAAAAATAGGTAAATAAATAAATTAATAAATGAAAATTGTGTTTCAAAACAGGTAAAAGATCAGATCTTTGTCTCTGCTCTGGTCAGTTCCTGCCTGCCTTCATTCATTTTCAGTGTAGTGAAACCGACAGGTTTGTGCTGAAGTCCTTGTGTGTCATCAATCACTGAACCTAATAAAAACTCTGTATTTGTAGAGGTAACTGTGCAGAACTCAATAGAGCCCCTAATGTATTCAGTCATTCAATTAATGTATCTATTTCTGTTGGCCATTCATTAACATGCCTGCAGAGCTGATTTCTAAGTAGATTGATTGAGAGGAAAATAACCTGAAGTTTATTGAGTGGTGGAGGAATGAATTACAGAAAAAAGAATGATGCTGGTAAATGACTGGTGACTGCGAATAATGACCCGCTGAAGAGTTTTAACAGACCCCTGGCTCCCTTTGGTGCTATTACTGGGGCTGTCATAGTATCAGCATATTGGACTGACTATCCAGGATACAAGTGTGTGTGGGGGGATTTGCCTGTCTTTTTACATGTCCAAGTAATTAATGTTATACCAATAAATTGCATAAGAAATGAACAACGGGCTGCTATTTTGTACATTTTGGGTGTGGCCATTTTGAGTCCTTGGGCCATATTTGGACAAAAGGGTGGAGTAGAGGGAAGAACAAAAAGTGATGACTGAACTGATGTGAAAAGCCAACTTAGTGACACAGTGACACTTACTGACATTGTAAAATGGTAAGCTCCATACATTTGTATAATAAATCATTCGATAATGTTGTAATGCAGTATTTTTCAACCTTGGGGTCGGGACCCCACGTGGGGTTGCCTGGAATTCAAATGGGGTCGCCTGAAATTTCTAGTAATTGATAAAAAATGTAAAAAATTAAAACTTACTAATAAAAATTTACATTATGCAGCCTAAATGTCATCTAAAATTAACATTTATTTGCAACATATTACAGCAAACTATTTCATGATCAAAAACAAATTAATTTTAGCAAAAAAATGTCTCTGTTTGAATGTCTGGGGTCACCAGAAATTTGTGACGTTAAAATGGGGTCACGAACCAAAAAAGGTCAAGAACCACTGTTGTAATGTAACTTACTAACCCCTACAATCAAGAAAAGAAATCAGTTTTGTTCAATAAAAAGAAGCTCAGACAGTCTAACTCAGAAAAGTGTCAATCACACCAGTCAATAAAATTTCACAAATGTCAAAGTACCCTATTTACATTAATTCAAATCAAAGGTATAAGTACAAAAAATGATGCCAAATTTTTCTTGAGAAAAATGATTAGCTTATGACTGTTTTTTCAATGTAAGTATACAGGATTAAGTATCTGGCATGTGTCAGTAAGATGTTTCCACACTGGGTTTACTTTGGTGGCCCATTGGTCGCAACTAAATACAATTTAGCTGAAAGAATAAGGAGAGACTGAATTTTAATGCCAGAAAAGTGGGGGCACGTCCTCTCACCACTTACTAAAGGTCCAAATGACTCAAAATGGTGTAGTCTACTCATTATTTGGCCAGTACAGAATTGTATGTTTGGTATCAACAGATGCATTACAATGTCGAGACACATATGATATTACTGACTTCATAAATTATTCTCTACTGGACTTTATAAAACAGTCATATTAAAGGTTATATTCATAACTTTACAATTAAAAATGAGTTCTTCTAATAGCTGAAATGGGGCTGCATTAACCAGAGAGTTGTGATGTTAGTGTTCACTGTCAAACTGCTGAAGCTGGTCAAAATGTAGACGACCCTAAATGCTTGATAGTTCTTTGTGACATGGAACTGAAGCTCACTCATTCTGAATCTCTACCTTTATTTCTTTGCCTTGTAGAGAGGAATGCTGATTACAATTAGTCCACTAGTGGCATATATTATGTATTTCATTGTAGTAACAGCTAATGAACTGATCTCAGCTGTGTAGTGAAATATCTAATCACAGGAGCAGACAGCAGTGCAACTTCTTTGTCCCATGTCCCATGAGGGCAGACTGGATGCTGTAACAGCTCATTACTTACTCTAGTGGTACAAAGTGGGATTGTAAGACTAAACAAAGCAGGGCTAACTGGTTAGCATGGTAATCTCATGAATAACAGAATATATCGATGTCTTTGGCATAGCATCAGAACTGTTATTTCTTCAGACTCAGGCAACAAGTCAAGAAATTCTGAAGCATTTTTTAAGTATAAATATTAAATTAGCTCCTTTAAGGTCACCATTACTGAAAAACAGTTATAAGTAAGACAAGGAAACTAAAAACTGGGGTAGACAATAATTGTAGTTTTAGATTGTGATGATACAAGTACAGAAGTTGGCTCTAGTATTTGACAAAACATTTTTACAAGGAGTGGATCTCAAGAAGGGGCCCCACAGAGACCTATTATGTTTTGAGCCCCGAATTTTGTGCTACAGCCCTGGCCGTTATGGCAGGCCGATGGAGTGGTCTTGCAGTTTTTAAGTTTGTGAACTGATGATTTGAGCTGACTTTGCTGTTGACAGGTAGGATAAGCTACAGTTGACGGCAGAAAAACATCAGAATACATACAGCAACAAACAGTGTGTACAGTGTATGCAAGACGGGGACTTCCTGTGAATGCGCTGTCAGCAGTGCTGTCAGCTAGCTCCATGTGTTGCCATCTGTCAGGCTCTGCTGGTGCAGTCCTAATCATTTCTCTAGCTGAAGGCGCATAGCTCGAACTAGCACCATCATCATAATCCTTAACCATCTTCAGCGGCAACATCACACCATGAACCTCAACTTAACCCTCAGGGTCAACTGTATCAAGCACAGCCAGTTAAAAAATGACTTCATGAATGGGTCTGAGGTTGGCACAAGTCTGTCTGAGGGGAAAACACAACTGTACACAGTCAGCAGCTTTAACAAACATCGATTGAACAGAAAAAGATGAGCATGGAGACAGGGCTTCTTCTGTGGCATGGAAGTAATAAAATGCCAACAGAAACCAATAAATAGATGGGCTTTCTATTAGCATAAATATGAAATTTTTTATGCTTGACAGTAAATCCATTTAGAGGGTGAGGATTTGTTAGAAGAAATATCAGATATTTTCTTGTGACATGAAATCCATAAGCTATAGACTTTTTGCAAAACAGCGGATGTTTGCTATAAGGTCATATCAGGCGGAAGGACTGACGTTTAGAAGCGCAGCTTCTCCGTCTCCTCAGCCTCTATTCAGTCTAGTTTCTATGAGTGCGATTGAACTTTTCAAGCAGCAGGCAGTGGTGTGATGGTAGGTACACACGTACACACATACAGAGAAGACACAATTACACAGTTACAGAATAAACAGCTCATGAGCTTCACATTATGTTACAAATCCAATTACAAATGACAAAACATCACATTATCATAACCTTTTTACATGTGAGTGTCATACATCAAATTCAGTTTTTATTAGTCACAACCATGCACAGTGTGACATGAACTGAAATGGTTATTATGACTATCTGTAACACAAAAATAAAAATAGAATTTACATTCACCAAAATGCACTTAATGAAACCAAAATCACTTATTAAACAGAGATGAATATAAACAAAGAAAATAACATAGGCTAGCAAATGACCACAGTTTGTCTGTATATATGCATGAACTTTAGTTCATGTTAACTATGTCAATACAAGTTCTGGGCTAAAATATTCACTTGTAATACATACAGTTGGTCCTATGGTCAGACACAATAAAGCAATGTTAATAAGTTTTTTGTTCCTTCTGTAAAATATGCCTAATGAAAAACAAAACAAAACTGTTACACAGTTTATGTCACAACAGTTTGAGAAAGAAACAAGTCTGAGTGATTTTTGAACATTGTTATAAAAAAAGAAAGGAAGTTATATGTGAAGTTACCACCAGACATTCTTAATGACTGTGTTACTCTGATCTGTTTTTTAGTGATTCCAGGTCTTTACTGCTGTATTCTGCATTGCCATTTCTCTCCATCATCAGCTGGTTTTAGTATGCGTGATACAATGGGTTTGCCTTTCCCAAACTTAGCAGTGAACCCTAAATGCTTTTATTTGGTCGCCAGATGGCAGAGGAAAAAACATTCTTTACATCCTCAAATAATGTCCAGGGGTTTGTTTAAGCAGCAGAAGATACCAGACTTATATCAAAGGGACACTTGTATTAGATGGAGGTCTTTATTTCCACTATCCTCTGTTTAATAGGTGGAAACTGCCATATTTTGTATGAAACTTTGTTTTGATGTCCTGTTTGCAATGTTAAAACTGCATAATTGCAATTACATGTTTTGCAAAATTTACTTTCTCAAATTAAAAGATGTTACACCATTTCAGTGGAAATAATTGATTACCTAACTAAGCTTTCTTTTAGTGCAAACATTCTCTTCCTGTATTGTTTGGAAGTTTCCACAAATGACAGTCTCACTGAAAAAGTTAGACATGCTCAAGACAAAACCAGACAATAACACTTCAGATAACTGATTTAACTACAAAATGTTTGAAACAGCTAGATTATATTGTCAGATGCATTAAATTAAATTTACAGAAGTGAACTTTAAACTTAAGTGGCAGCACATTACATAACAAGAAACAGAAGTGTATCCAGGTTATTTTTTGCCAGCCTGTAACTGAGGACCAGATTTATTTTTTTTGTATTGGAATGTGGTTTGTATTTGGAAAAAACTGTAATAATAGAAGCTGATGAAGAACGCTCTGTGTAAAAGTTTACAAAAGGTGACAAAGCCATGTGAAATGTAGGAGAGGCCTCAATCATCAAAGAAGTAACAAGATGAAAGTGACACAGGACAAAAATGATGAATATCTAAAAAACACAGTAAAATGATGCAAAAGACTTGAGACAAAAATGCCACAACTTAGACTTTTCTACATTTCTATGGCAGAAAAGTCAGTCAATCATGTCTGTGTACGTTACCATTTCTATAATTTTGGGTGCCTGTTAGTTGGTGAATGACGATGGAAGAGTCAGTAAAAATTTAGACATCATGGACATTTTTTGTAAATCTGCATTTCAAGAGTGATATACCATTTATGTTTTCAGTGCTAGATGAATAATGGCATTAGGGGAAATGTCAGGACCATGAAAATAATTAGGATTCATCCTCAAGGGACTATGGATTCTTTACAAAATGTCAGACAGTCCCCCCATCTCTTCTTGATTTATTTTTGTCTGGACCAATGAATTGGACTGACCCCAGAGAATGCACAATAAAACATCTGAATGTGGATGTGAAAACACAGCGCAGTTCAATAAAGTGTAAATCTCAAACCCATTAGAAATGACCTCAGATAGAAAATGTCAGTAGGAACCTTGAGAAGAAGAGACAGTAGACTTCAAAGTGTTCTACTCCCAAGTGATATTACAGTTTTTAAACTTAGCATTTTCAACTTCCAGGTGCAGGTGCTTAGTTTTAGACACTTAAATGTTTGATTAGTCATGGTTAGGCTTGGGCAACAAAACTACTTTAAAGTAGGGAGGCACTGATACCAATACCAGTATTGGGTTTCAGGTCCGATACTCAGTGTGTGTACTTGTACTTGTACTCGTAAAAGTACTCCGATACAACCGGACCGATACCACTTATGGCAGTGTGACATTTGCAGTTAAGTGCACCAGGAACACGGTGGAGGAGTAATGCCGGTACTCTGGAGATTTTTCAAAATAAATGACGGTGACAAAAGTAACGTTGACTGCAAGTAATGTTAAAGACACAGACCGATACGGACGGAGTGTTCTGTTCGAACTCTGCGTACATTCCATCTGTTTTCCAGGTGCTCGTGGATGCGTACCCAGATGGAGAATACCACTGGGAAACATGGAGGTAGAGGATCTGTTCAAAGAGCGACTGTGTGAGTTAATGAAAAACTACTGACATATTTAAGACAACTACCCTCATCAATATCAATATCACGATTACCCACATTAGTATTAAATCTGTCGTCTCCATGTTTATTATTACTGACTTTCCTCTTCTCAAAAAACTTTACTTTTCTTCGTGGTATTCAGCCAGTATGATTAATCAAGAGCGGCGCCCTCTGGTGGATTGATTGAGAAATGCTCATTCTAATGCATTAAATGTCAATAGCAGCAATGACAACGAGAATAAAACACATTTACAAAAGTAACTAAGAACTGTAATGATATTATTAAGTACTCATATCAGTACTCGGTATCAGCAAGTACTCAAATGTAAGTACTTGTACTTGGTCTGGAAAAAAGTGGTATTGGTGCAGCTTTTCTTTAGAGTCAACTTCAGAATAGTTTTATCACTAAAACTTACTGCTTATATGTACTTTAAACTTTAAAGCAGACAAACACTATCTGTCAAAATTCACATGATTAAAAAAAAAAAAATCAAGCAAGCCTATGTATAATTAGGTTTCAAAGAACAGTGTATTGGCTCTGAAAAGCTGTGAAAGTACATACTGCTGTGTACATACTTGCATTCAGGCCACCCTTTTGGATAAAACTGAACCCATTATATGACCAGACTCCTGTTACAAAACCAACAATTTTACTTCACAAAATACAGGAATTGAGCATTCATTTGGATCCTGTTGAGTCAGCAAATTAGAAGTAAAAACTGTCAGAAGGGGGCAACTTTAGGGTCATAGAATCTTGAACACAAAACTGACAATCTATTTTACTCAACAATTCAGAACAGCAGTCATGTTCTGTTCACATGTTTCCAGTTACTGTTTTCTTTAAATGTCCAGTCTACAAGATTTAGAGGGATTTAGGAAGATCTCAGTACAGAAATGGAATCTAGTATTCCTAATTATTTTTCATTGACATTTCATCACATGAAAATGACAATCATCATTATTCTTTCATTACCTTAGAATGAACCTTAGGTTGCTCTTGATTGTTCCCAGAGTTCTGATAGACTTTGGAAAAACAGCATTTTCCTACAATACACCATGGTTATGGAATTATCTTAAAAAAAAAAAACAAAAAAAAACCTGTAAAACTACATACACTCATTTCTGTTAATGATTTTAAAAGTATCATAGAGAATGCAGTAAAGGAGGAATGTCACTGTTTTTTTGATGCCATTATGGTTGAATAGTTGTTATTGTGTTTTATTGTTCATTGTGTAACATGTATGTGTTTTATGTTGTTGGACTTTGTATGGCTGCTACCTTGGCCAAGTCTCCTATGCAAAAGAGATTCCTAATCTCAATGGGACTTCCTGGTTAAATAAAGGTAAAATAAAAAAAATAAATAAATGAACTGTTTATATCTACAAAGACAGTGGGTCACCTTGCAGAGTCATGTACAGCTCAGGCATGTCTTCCACTTCTTGTTTTTTCTATTACAATACCTGCTATACATAGACCAAAGTTAATATTATTTTAACAAGTAGCTAAAACTTGTTAATGGCCACTCTAAGTGGATGTGGAGGAGAGTTCTGTATCATCACCACTAGATATCCCTGAAAATATGAACCTTTGACTTTAGGAGAAGATCATGCTTGAATAAAAAAGACCCTTTCACAACGTCACAAGGAAAGCCTTTCTGTCAAAAAGCCCTGAGGGCAAACTTATCCCATGTAAACTTTACACATGTCAACATGGTATTAGTGCTTCTTCCACTTAGGAATGGGATTCCTGTTTGGGGGGGGGGGGGGGGGGGAATCATAGTGGAGGATGGAATAAGTATTATGGTGGCCTTATACATATGTATGAAACAGGCAACTCAATAAGAGAACAATCATAGGAAGAACAATTAAATTATAGAGCTTAGGAGATAGGGGGAGATGGTGAGGAAAATGTTATTAGTGGGGAATTGAGATGAGGAGAGGGAAGAGTAAGGAGATCTTGAACATTTTCTAGGAGTGGGGAACATTAATCATATTTAACTTAATTTGTAGGTTTGTATGAGCAAAAAGCATCTTTAGCCGGGGCGCAGATGGAAGGCCTATGAGTACAGGCAGAAATGAAATGGAGGGATTGTTTAATGAGTGGATTATGGGTGATGTGACAGTAGTGACAGAATTAGGGGATGACACACAAAGAGGCAGACAGGGAAGGTTTCAGACAGTGGGAAATAAAAAGTGGCTTCAATGTAACTTATTGAATAGAAAAGGTCAGATGTGCTCCAGAATTGACAGCTGA
The DNA here is from genome assembly GCF_902148855.1 of Sphaeramia orbicularis. Classification (NCBI taxonomy): domain Eukaryota; kingdom Metazoa; phylum Chordata; class Actinopteri; order Kurtiformes; family Apogonidae; genus Sphaeramia; species Sphaeramia orbicularis. The sequence goes on along the minus strand of NC_043961.1, from coordinate 47,170,537 downwards.
AACCTGATATATCACATGCCACAACAATGAAGATCTCTTTTTATCATTAAGGAAGCTTCAGATCGATGGTCACACCTCCGTCTCTCACAGTCTCCCTCGCGTCTATCGCATGTCTGAGTCCCCGTCTACAGATTCACAGTCATCCATAGTTTCCACCTCTTCTTGATAGTGTGAGTATTCAGAGGAAATGGTCTTCACACTCACATCTGACTCCCTCCCTCCCTCCCTCCTTGAGGATTGATGAGAAGATAAGAGCCGCTTGTCTCTGAGCTCTCCAAGGCTTGTTCTTTTGTTTAATTGGAGTTTTATTGGTGACAATCAATTCATTTCTATCTGTGCTCAGGGGCTGCATTGATTTACTGTCACAGAGGAGTCAAATGTATACATCCACTCCCACCTCTACAAACCACAAGCTCAGACACTTCTGAGGCCTGTCTGAGAGTTTTGTTTTTAACTTTCATTTCTACTACTTAACTGCTTTTTGTGATTAGATACAATAATGATTTTTTTTCTTGCAGTTTTTTGTTTTAGTTTGCACTGTTAATTTTTTTACCCACAAGACTTAGAGAAACATTTGTAACTACAAAGAGGACCTTAACTCAGAATGGGATACGTGGAGGTAAATGCTTACTACTTTTACTTACTTAAACCCATAGAATATGCAGTAAATGCTCCCTCACAATGTTGTCCCCAGTAAATCTGTAGAAAGTCCTGCTGCAAAGCTAAACATGCTGAATTTTAGACTAAATGGTGATGTTTTGTCTTTTTTTTTTTCTTTTTCAGTTGTGTTCAATCCATAAAGACCCAAACAGCCACCAGCAACCAATACCATCTACTGCACTGTTTAATGACTGTCAATCTACTAATCCAATGAGTACATGTAAATAGCTGCTGTAAAACACATTTTCTCATCTTTTCATGGTCATCAGATATGACCCATTTGGACATTCAGAGGCTCTGTAGTGAACATGGAAACACTGCCATCTTCTACATCATTGATTCAACAGTAAAACCCATTGAATTTGATCAATAACAGTGGATGGAGACACTTGGTTTATGTTCAGTTAATGATATTCTTTGTTGAAAAAGTTATGTTTTCTTAATTTTTCTTGGTTTCTGATATTATGACAATAAACTTTAATCTGATTTTAGATGAACATCTACTTGATCAGTGGATTAAATATGGGAAAATACCTGATTTTTATTGAAAAAAATGCAAAATACAGAGGATTATTTACTACCGAATAAAGGTACACCTCAAAATCCTCATCATGATGTAGCAGTACATTTACATTTGTACTTGTCCGCTTTTTCTTGCTATCTTTTAACTCTTTCCCACAGGCAACTGAAGCCATGAAACCTCTTAAACCAACCAAATGTAACAACATGAAGAGTAATTCTGCAGCTGGTTTTGCTGTATCAATGTGAAGTTTTAATACATTATTTCCAATTAACTGAAGCAGAGGTTTTATGAGGAAAACTCCCTGTCCCTGTGTTGGTTCTGAACAGAATGATGAAAAAGCTTCAATTACCAAAGTTTGTCAGAATCTGAATGAAGGACAGGTGGACTGAACACCAATTAGAGACAGTAAGACTGATTTTAAAACAAATTTAATGACACAGAGTCAAAGCACTTCTTTTTTTTTTTTTTTTTTTACACATTTGTGGATTTTTATGTGCATTACCACCCATAGTGATGTGTTTCATCAGAACTGGCTCATATGATTGCACTTGCACAGAAAAAAGAGAATCACTTTAATAAACTTATTTGGTATCATGCACTCATTCACTTTTCCATAATATCTGAAAAAAAAAACCTAAATAAAACTACAGAAGGGAATTTCTCAAAATGAAGCTCAAACTACATATGCACTTATGTAACTAAAAACGAAGTGAAATCAAAAAACAAACTGAAAGACTGGGGGGAAAAAAGAAAGAAATCATGAACATGTCCTCAGTGTAAAATGCCTGATTTGTAATTGCTTTGTTGTAACTGAGCAGGTTCTTATTTGGGAAACTCTCCACAGGGCTTCACTAGTGCTTTTTCACTGATGATGTATTTCTGCTGTTTCGCTGGACTGTGACATCCACTGTGTGCTCTGGGGCAGTTTGTCTTAAACAGAGTGTGAAACAGCTGCAAAAAAAAGGTCAGTTCCTCCACATTTAAGTCCAATGTTGTCCACTGGTAAACACTGGACTATGTCCTTCAGGTTAGGAACATGAGTCAAAGACAGGTTCAGTGTCTGTCACTAAAGAAAAAGATCAACAGGTAGACTGGACTGGGGTGGTCTGAAGGTGTATGGAGCTATGACTTAGTACATTAAAGTCTCAACTGGTTATGAGCTCAAGGTAATGAAAGAAGAATAAAAAAGTATGTGTTTAAACACAGTATACAGTATAGTAAAACCTTGCAGTATGAATTGAATTCATTCCATGGCAGAGCTTGTTTTGTGATTTACTACTTTTACAAATCAATTTTCCCCATTGAAATTAATTGAAATATAATTAACCTGCTCCACCCCCCAAAAACAACTTTTTTAAGGGTTTTTAAAATAGAAAAAGTGCAGTTACAAAGAAAGTAACAATTATAAAAACATAATAACAGAGAATGCAAAGAAGAAGAAATAAACTGGTTTTAACTTATTTCCCTTAAAAAAAAAAAAAAAAAAAAAAGATTTGTGTGTGAGGAAGGAGGGAGGAGGAGGAGGAAGATGAGGAAGATGAGGAGGAGGATTGTTTGGAAGGAGAATCGCGATCACGTTTTCTCTTACATGAAATTGCAGTCACATTTTCTCTTAGATCAATGAGATGAACACGTAAACTGAGTGAGCGGAGGCTGCTCCTGTTGGGGGGAGCATGTGCAAACTCAGTGCTGACTTGTGGCGCAATCGTTCAAGACAAAAATACTCACCAGCTGCTGCTTGTAAAGCAATTTACTCATACAATGGTATACTTGTACTGCGAGGTTCTACTGTATATGCCCACATGCATATACTGTAGATGCATAAATACAAACATGCATATTGGGGCTGTAAAATAAATAGAAAAATAAAAATAAAATGGAAAAAATAAAATAGGAAAATTTTCAAAAAAAGAAAAGAAAGAAAGGAGGATTTGTTTATGTCTCTTGACCCGAAAGGTCACTGAACAAGTTCTGCTCACTGTAGCTTTAGTAACCATTAATAAAATGGATGTCAAAACAATGCTTGGAGAAGTGAATGGACATGTTATATGTGAAAAGGCAGTGGTGGGAGTGTTTATATGAGCACTGCTCTGTCAAGTTCCTGCAGTGAGAAACTTTCATATTGGAGGCTGACATGTCAGGTCAACCCAAAGCACTCAGCAGCCAAGTCAGAGGTCAGACCTGTGTAACCCCTGACGATAAAGGTACTGCAAGCAAAATGACTCATCAAGACACACTCAAACAGGTTTTAAAATACAAACTAAGTCTACCTGTGACATGTTCATCTATATCTCTAAGTTAGAAAAATGAATCTGACATGTACACATGTAGCTTCAAACCTGCACACACAAGAAACTGCCATGCTCTGCACTTCCAGTATAGCCTACTAAATAATCAGGACTAACAGAAAGCTGACATTATTTATAGCTGGGTACATTGATTACTGATAATACACAGCTGGACAGGCAGGTGACCCACTTAAGTGATGTACAGATGAAGGGAAACACAGCGGTGTGCCTCACAGGATTAATTTGGAAATAATTCTGCCATTAGGTTATGACAAAGGCCGACGTCTTTTGATGAGGAAACAACAAAAAAAATCATTTTGCAAAGGCACTGTCATTATATCCTACGCTTAGTGCTGCCCAAGACTAATGTGATTCTTTTAAACCAAACAGATATTAACCTAACAACCCAGACTGTTTTTACCACTATTCCAGAATGATAGTGGATTGAGGAAGGCCTTTTTCCAGCACTAATGAGGTGTGGAGATTGGCCTAGCAATGCAAGACTAATAAAGCAAAATTACACAAAGACCCAAAAAAGAAAAAAAAAAAAAAATGCATTGATGCTTTGTTTTGTTGGATATGCACAGTGATGTCCTGGTTTTGATCACATGCAGAATTTGTTGAAACATGACAGATCCAGTTATTCATAAACTTGTTTACATTATTCTAATATAACATCACATCTGTGTTTCTATTGTCTTTCTACAAACAGTACCAAAAAAAGACAGTATTCCTGCTTATCCAAGTTGTAAATCCACGTTTCTCAAAATATTAATGAATTGGGTCAGGGGTCGAGTCATGGGTGGGACTGGGAGGCCCTGATCACAACACCAGTGGCTTAACACTTAATTTCTGTAGGACAATGTGTGGTTCAGTATTAGACTATCAATTTGATGTCACATGACTCATGTATAGTTTGCACTGTGTGTGTATTTTTACCTGGACTCTTCACATAATGTATGTATTATACTGGAGCATACACAGGCTGACCAGATGGTACTGAATACATTTATTCTGTAGAATGAGCTAACTCAAATCCATCCAGATATTTTATAGAGCAGTGGTACAACCATCACAAACTGCTGCTGGTTTTAAGAGTTTTGATGCAACCTATTTGTGGGTGGATATTTAATTTATTTGTCATGCCCCTGGTCTGTTAAGGCCTTTGAAAATATATATACTCATCAGCCATAATATGCTGACCACTGACAGGAAAAATAGTATTAATTCTGATTATTTCATTATAATGAGAACTGTCAGTGGGTGGGGTATATTAAGAAGTAACTGAACATGTAGACCTCCAAATTGATGTGTAGGAAAAAGCAAAAGGGTCAGGAGTAGGGATCTGAGAACAGAGAATTCTGATGTCCAAGTCAGGGGGTTAGATCATCTCCAGATCTTGTTGTTCATTCCCAACGTAAAGTGGTTAGTAGCTACCAAAAGTATCTAAAAGAACAACAACTGGAGCTCAACCAACTGAGCATCTATGGGAGCATAACATTATGACCACCTGTCTAATATTATGTCCTTATTTTTTCATAAAAACAGATCTGACCTGAGGCCTAGACTCCACCACACCTCTGAAGGTGTGCTGTGGTATCTGGATGAAGACTTAAGCAGCAGATCCCTGAAGTCCTGGAAGTAGAGAGGTGGGGCCTTCATGGATTGGATTTATTTGTCAAGAACCTCCTACAGATGCTCGATAGAATAGAATAGAATAGAATAGAATAGAATAGAATAGAATAGAATAGAATAGAATAGAATCTATATCAAAACACTGGATGGTCACAGAGTGTGTGTGTGTGTGTGTGTGTGTGTGTGTATGTGTGTGTGTGTGTGTGTGTGTATCTGCACAGTTCTGAGAAATTGAGATGTTTTTAACTGGCCAATTTGGTACCTACAGTTGAAGACACACCTATTTGCACTGGCTTTTAGTACAAGTGTGTGACTATTATTTTTTTTTATCTTCTGGTTGTGTTTTTAGACTCTATTTATCTTATTTCTATGTATCTTTTTTTTTGTCAGTTTTAGTATATCTTGTATTTATTCTTATTTGACTAATTTTTAATACATCTTGCATTTGAAAATGTAGAGCACTTTGGGTACTTTGCATTGTTCTAAGTGTGCTAAATACATTTCACCTTGACCTTGACGTTTAGGAATAGTCTCATCTCCACATTAAATATCTCGGCAAGTTGAAAGGACCAATATTTTGCGAGATATCGCTAATTTTGGAATACAATAGCCTTACAATCACTTTTCTATGCCATATGTTATAAGATGGTTGACAGGAAGTGCAGTACCACACTGCATGATGGGAAATTAAGTTAAAAACAGGAATGACGCATTTACTAACTTCACTCCCTAGATATCAGTATTAATATGACCCATGGTTCCCCACGGGTCAACGCACTAGTAGAATAGAATAGCCTTTATTGTCATTGTGTGTACAATGAAATAAGGAGATGGGCCTGAGATTGGAATGTACTTCCTTAAGCCTGCTACATACTCCGCAAGAACAGAGAAATGCATTCATTTTCTGGAGGTGGCAAGAACAAGTACAAAGGTCATTCTGGCCAGGACATTTCACACGTCATGAGAAACTCAGGTGCTCTGCTTTTCCACAGTAATCACGCCCACTTCAAATTTCTGACAAATCATACAATAGTTCTCGAACACTGTACAAGAAAAAGCTTCTGCCTGAATGGTGTGTTGAAAACAAGCTGCGAAAACTCTCAAACCAGGGCTGTAAGAAAAAAAGACGTTATTTTGATAAAGTCACTCATTTCCTTACATTGTTCATTTTACTGCTTCCAACACATCAGCTACAAGGACTAAATGTCTAAAGGTTCACTTGCTGCTTAATCTATCCAACCCAGTGAAAGGTACCATGGTACTGAAATAATCGGTGATTGGTTCTACCCAACATTAAACTTTGGCTGTTATTTAGTCAGTATAAATTAATAACAGCCCATCAGAATCTTCAATGTTTCTCACCTTTGAATTATGGATATAAAGAGAGTTACATGTCTTCACTTTACACTTTTGGTAATTTTGGATGATTTCAAATAATCAACTTTTAGACTATTTTCCATCTAAACAAAGATAACAGAAAATAAGCAGCTGACACATTCAGATTACTGGTGGTGATTATCTTTAATGTTAATCAGCGACAGCCCTGGATGCTGTAGGGTGGTAACATACTTGTTTTCCACATTGGCTTCTTGTGTGGTATATTCCCACTAAGCAGGTACAATCGATTTGATTTACTATCATCTACGGCCTGCAGATATTATGTCAAATAAGCAACAAACTGCAGACTGTGTACACTTTACTGTACTGGATTCCCTTTATGACAACACTCTGATTAATCTAACAAAACCAGGATGCTTCGTGTGTAAATAAATGGTCTTAATGCCAGAACCACCATGAGATAGCAGAATAAACAAGCTCATTTTGGAGACAATGAACACCTCTGACATCCAGAAAAACGACATCCTTTGTATAAAAGGGCCATTTGAGTTGGTTTGGGTGAACATATTACATTACAGACAGCCCGTTGTGGCATCCACAGGTCTCACACCAGGAATTACACATCACATATCTGTCCTGTGAACGCCATGGGATCCTTTTTATTATTTCTGCAGGTTGAAGCCACAGAGACAATGTTTTTATTCCTCTGCTTAGTCTGCTCTTCAGTTCACCCAAAGCGGAACAAACAACAGTAAGAGATGGATTATGTCTTTGGACAAAGCAGGTCACAGACACTCTAGATATAACACAAAGTGCTCTTTTCTACTGTAACTGTGAGGTTTTGGGAGGCAAATGAGACAAAGAAAGTTGAACTGGATATGTCTAGGCGCTAGCAGTCAGGCTGTGGCTCAGATGTGTTACATTTTACCAGCAGTAAGTCAAATCTGTTTTGACAATGATCATATAATAAGAAAAAAAAAAAGGGGGCGAACTGAAAATGACATTTAATTACATAAAGCAAAATAAAGCCAGGGGGAGAAAAGATAAACCAGTAGGGGGAAAATAGAGAGAGAGAGAAAGAGAGAGAGAGAGAGAGAGGGAAAAAAGAGAAAAAGAAAAGGCAGTAAAAGCGATTTCGCAGTCCAGTGGTGTTGCTGGATTATCATGAAAATGAAAGCTACTGAGTCAGGGAGTATCACAGAGCAAGGAAATGGAGCTGAGACAGATAACACAGTAAGGGAGAAAAAGAAAACGAATAAGTGAACGAGTGTAGAGAAAGCAGAGAGGTCTGTAAGACAATATGAGGGGAAAGTGCAACGAAAGAGAGAAAAGCTAAAAAGACAATATATATACGACACACAGCGAGATTATGAGTGCAATAAGACAAAAATGAGAATCACTTCACCCCATAGAAATAATCAGAGGTTTCTTGAGAAGTAATATCAGTAATATTGTTTCAAGAAGAGCAGCTCGGCTCTGAAATAATTTTTAGTTAAAGAAAGAATAAAGTCCTTTAGCTGTGTATAGATCAAAATTTTCAAAGTAAGCAAGGAGATGGATCATGCTGTAGTCAAAAGTTTCACAAAGTAGAACTGGGACTTTTTGCACAGACCAGCATCTTGGAGCAACACAACATCCGGTATCAAACTATATGACAGCGGTGTCTGGATCCACAAAGAAACAAAGAGGGAAAGAAAGATGAGAGATGGCACTGTAAGAGGATTTATGAAGTTATTGTGTGCTTCCTTAAGTGTAATATGCTGACAATATTGCAAAATATTGCAGATGCCACTAAGATTGGACTGAGAGGGGAATGTGGAAATCCTCCCTTGTGGTGTGTACAAAAAGATGTGCACTAGGAAATCCAAAATGTGCAGTTCTACAAACATTTGGGGCAATTTTTCATCTTGTTGCAGTGCTACAGCATTGTGAGGTGATAGGTTTCATTATTTAGCATCTGAAATGAACCTACTCAGCCTTCTCAAGATGAATTAGCTGGAAAATATTGTCTCTTTGATGCCTATCACTGTTACTGGTCAGGACATAAGAGACAACTAAATCAGCATCTTTGTGTGAAATACTCACACAGAGATGCAAGTCTGCAAGAGAGACCCTGCAGAGGCAAAACTGACACAAGACATCGTATCCTACTACACACACACACACACACACACACACACACACACACACACACACACACACACACACACACACACACACCTGGTTTCCCCCCAGCTATACAATTACTTTGCTTGAAACTGTGCAGGTGACCGTCAGATTCTGCAGTGACTTCATTATACAAAGACAGGCTTGTGTGTAAACACTAGCTCTGCTCAGGCTGCAGTCAACAGTGTGACTGTAGGATAATGCACAAATGACACATCAGTCATCACACA
>NC_043961.1:46759197-46824197 GCF_902148855.1 Sphaeramia orbicularis | reverse complement strand
TGGTGTAGCGCATTGATCAGGAAGAAATATAATGGCCCTCGTTTTGCTTTGTATTGACATCGACGTGGAGCATAGACTTTTACACATGACTGGACATGTTGGTTTATTGCGACTCACTGCCGTCCTGTGTCCAGATCCACTGAACTCCGGTCCGTATGACCAGAGTCTGTGCAGAATGGTCTGTCAAGGAAGCATAAGACTTTTAGACAGGACTGAACATGATGGTTTATTGCGACTCACTGCCGTCCTGTGTCTGGAGCCGCTGAACTCCGGTCCATCTGATTGGAGTCTGTGGGGAACGGTTTGTCACCGTGTTATGGCAAAAGGGGGGGGGGGGGGGGCTGTAAGCCCATTGTCATTTTAAAAACAACCAATAACTCGAAAAGTATTGGTCTTATCAAGAGGCTGTTTTCACCTGTCTGATACTCGAAGTACTCCAGAAGGCAAAGGCTAGCCCTCTCCAGTTTTTCAGTTATAAAACAGACACACACGCACACACACAGAGGCCACTTGGCTTTTACAATATGTATGACGTATGATTATTAGTTTGCATGCTGTGTTAGTCTTATATTTACTCAGTCAGTAATTATTAATTGCAAATTCCAATATAGCCTACATGATATAAGATGGATTTGTTTATTGTGATCAACTTGAGATGGGTTACTGCATACTAAAATTTGCATTACTGCAACTGAGGAGATCCATTACTATTACATGCTGAATTTACAATCTAGCTGTACTCCATTTACCCCCATGCTGAATTTGCATTCAAGCTGTACTAAATTTACCCCCCCGTAGTAACTATACCCCATTACAATAACACTGCTGCATACATCTAAAAAAATTTTTTTGATACATCTATATATTAGGGGCGTGCGATTATTCATTTTCTGATTCATTCATTTTCTGAACCCGCTTTATCCTCACTAGGGTCACAGGGGTCGCTTGGAGCCTATACCAGCTACATAGGGGCGAAGGCGGGGTACACCCTGGACAAGTCGCCAGCTCATCGCAGGGCTGACATATAGAGACAAACAATCACTCTCACATTCACACCTACGGGCAATTTAGATTAACCAATTAACCTATTAGTGCATGTCTTTGGATGGTGGGAGGAAGCTGGAGTACCCAGAGAGAACCCACGCAGACACGGGGAGACCATGCAAACTCCACACAGAAAGGTCCCACCCCCCGTCGACTGGTGTTGGACCTTCTTGCTGTGAGGCACGAGTGCTAAGCACTGCACCACCGTGTCAACCCTTATTAGGGGCGCACGATTAATCAATTTTAAATCAAAATCAGATTTTTTCATAAGGCCGATTTTTAAAATAGGGGAATCGTCAAATCGATTTCATCTCTCTAGTGTCTCCGGACCGTGCGCCTCCAGGATACCATAGGCTCCTCCTCCTAACTGTAAGAGCTGTCTTTCACAGAATTCCGTGGAATGACCACAGACTTTAAATCTGTGATGGATGGCATCATGGAATCGCTGAAAATTCCATGATGGGCCCACTGAAGTGATACCAATGTAAGCCATGGTCCACACACAGATCCCCCGATTCAAATATAACTGCATGGGGATCACTCATCTTACACTGCCCACACACGGATCCGTACCATACTGTCTTCTTCTGATCCAGGTCGCGGGGACAGCAGCCTCAGCAGAGTAGCCCAAACAGCTCTCTCCCCAGCCACATCCACCAGCTCTAGGGGAATCCCGAGGTGTTCCCAGGACATCCCTCCAGCGTGTCCTGGGTCAGCCCTCAGGTGTCCTCCACACACGGATCCCCTGTCACTGACTTACGTTGGTATAATTTCTGTGGTCAATCACAGAATTTTCTGTGATTCTGTGATACCATCACAGATTTGAGGTAGGGAGTAGTGTGTTGCATTGCCAGCTGCACATGAAAACGACATGCCGACTTCTGTTGTCTTTTGTAGTTTTACCCAAAAATCAAAATCGAAAGTGAGTTTTTAGAGGAAAAAAAAAAAATCTGGATTTTATTTTTGGCCAAATTCATGCAGCCCTACTATATATAAAACATTCCCCTTCAAGCTGTACTGAAGTTTTTCTCAACAGTCCTGTAGTTTATCATTTACTATAGTAAATTTCACTTTATTTGGATATTCAAAACTACATAGTTAATGGGGTAAAAAAATAATATGGAGGATTCATCTCCAGGAACTATATGGACAAATCCTACCACTATCTTTGGGAGAAAATGCTACCCAAGGAGCCATACTGTTCGGATAACAAGGTACATAAATAAATGAACAAATAAATGTTTTGTTAGAAATAAAAATTTATCACATCAAAGCTAAACTAATTTTTTTTTTAATTCTTGGTTGAATATCCTACATCTTGTCCACATTACGATCATTCTCCTCATATCCTCTGCTATGTGAAAGGGGATTCTCAGCACAGAAAAGGATTAAATCTGATGTTACAGGATCCCTGCATATGGACACAGTAGGGGACCTGATTAGAATAAGTCTGGAGGGAACAAGCTTGGAGGAGTTTGATGCCAGTGAGGCTGTGCAGATGTGGTTCCATCAGGGTAAAAGAGCTAGAGGGCCCAAATACAAGGGCTGCACAAACAGAAATGCCTCCTTGTGGCCCACAGGGTGATGTTCTCTAATAAGAGGTCACACAGAGGTCTTCCGGTGTCTACATTTGAAAACGTATTTAACAGCTTAAGTTAATGATTTTTCCCCCCTTTACCAACAATATTTGATGCTGTAGATTTTTCATTGATGACAAAATAAAACAGCACATTGTTTTACTGTATATTGTTCTTATAATTACCAAAGCATTTATCAGGAATACACTTATGAGTGTTGTTGTGTTGCATGACAATTTAAATGGTGCGCTTAAACTTAATGGTGCTCCTAAAAATTTCACTAGTGCTTCTTGTGATAAAAGTTAGTCTGGAGCCCTGTATATACACCGACACAATATAATGCTGACAGAGGCCACAATTTCTTTATATAGTTTATGCTTAATGAAGTTATGTTTTAGGTGTGTTTGTCTTTACAAACATAGTTTTCCTTGCAAACACACAAACTGAGAGCAGTCCATACAATAAATAGAGTTATTTCTTTAAATTAAATAAGTTGCACGAGCCAAACCTGACGCAAACAGAAGATCCTAATTGGAAACTTAGGTCTGTAGTGACATTGTTGGATCCAAACAGGGATGTAACAATATGAAAATTTCATATCACAGTTATTGTGACCAAAATTATCACGGTTATCATTAGTATCATGGTATTGTTGAAATGTGCTCAAAATGTTCAAAAAGTACTCATAGACATACTGAAATAATGTAACCAAGTTGTATTTGAAAAAAAAAAACAAAATAACACACACAATGCACTTTGGCAGAAACATTAAAATATTAACATGAAAACATCAAACATACAAATGTGCATTAAGAATGGCACCTTATTTGCCATATCTGCACTACGGGTGAGAATCGGTAGGATTTTATCAATATCAATGTGATTGTTGATTCTGCTTACCAATCCAATTCCTTATCAATTCTCCTATTAATTCCTGAGTGGTTTTTTGAGTGGGAAAAAAGTAGTTGGACAGGTCAAAGTGGAGCTTGTATGACCATTTTCCATATCAAATCATTCACAATGTCACACATATACTGTACACCATTGTACACACACAAACAGAAAGTGAAACACAATCATATTTCCCAGAACTGTTTAATGAACAAATGTAAATATTCTGAAAGAATGATGATTTTAAAACATGTTCGGGTGATATGATCCAGACTGGTCAGTGGTGGCACTCCTGGAGAGTGATAGACAAATTCCAACAGTGGCATATGGCTACTGGAGGTCAGTTATTGGATTTCTTTTGAATTTCCTTCAGTTCATAAAGCCTCCTCTCCTATTGGTTTTTACACATATCATGTGCCTTTGTAAAGTTGAAGCTCACTCATTTGGGCCCCATTTTAACTAGCATGAGTTTGTCCTGAGCATCTATATTGAGAGGGTTTCTCTGTCTGGTGAGGATCTGTGCACTCGGACTGGATCCGTGCAGGAGCCCACTATCCCCAAATCTCTGGAGCACTGTCCGTGCAGGTGCCTTCAGCTATGTTTTCAGAGGCCAAACTTTGTAAACTGTGCATGCATGCCTGGAGTGCCGTTGCTTCTCCAGGAAATGAGCAGTAACACAGTGAGTTTTCAAAGTGCAGTAATCAAACATGGTTTTCATGATAATTAGAATTTAAACGGTAATACTAACCATTGGAAATTTTACCGTGGTTTAATACAGATAGTGTGATTCACTATCAGCAAAAGTGCCGAGCACAAGTCTGTCCCCATTCCATGTTGTTATGCTGACAACTGTTTCACGTTAGCTCTCCATGCTAATCATGGGGAGCATATTCACCAAACACAATTGTATGCCTATGAAATCTTGTAGTTCCAAAAACAGTCACAAGCTAGAGCCCTGCACACACAAACACTTTAGTAGCCATCAACATAGATGATATTAGCAAAAAAAAAAAAAAAACAGCAGCAGCTAAGTAGTTCTGATGGGTAAACATGGCCTATGTCCTTTTTGCACTAACTTCACACCAGGCATTCAGCTACTGCACTGTCCCAACAATGACGACACAAAAATAGAAAAATAGGGGGATGATGACAAGTCTACTGTTGGGTGTAGACACAAAAAGACATGCATACTGTGCAGACCATTTGACAGAAATGTAACAATACTATATTTGAATCCAGTTGTGCTGATCCTACTCGGTCAAAAGCCCCCTTCTTTACGGGTTAAAATTATTTGTTAGAATTGTTTTATTGCAGTATACTTATGCAGGATGTCTTTAATCCTTTCAGAGTCTATAAGTACTCAACAATGACAACCCCTTTCCTTGACTATACATTTCCATAAGAGTGACTTTGAAATCAAGTCTCTATTTTTAAAAATGCATTTCCATTGCTTGCTTGTGTATTCATCTAATGCATGTGAGAGAGCAAATGTGTATCACAGGCAAGAATGAAGCCCCATCACAGATTAGGAGGTAGTGTTAATTAGAGAAACAGCGAGTCGCAACATCACGTAGCTGACCTGACAGAGGTGGCAGGTCAGCCTCACACTGTGCTATGCCATCTGCTTACCTGTAAAAGCCAACCCCTCCCAAAACCTGCCAGTCAAAGGATAGCAAGTTATCACTCCCCAACTTTTTTCAGTTTTTCTTGTCTCTTTATCCCTCTATCATTACATCTATCATCAATCAATCATTACAACAGTAACAACAGTCCTTGTACTAGTATAGCATGTTCTCCAAGGACTTTTTCTGGAATCTGTTTCCTAATGCTGCTTGTACACTATTCTTAATTATTGCTTATTTTAATGACTTTGTACACCAGATTGTAGATATTTAGCCAGTAGTTGTGTATGGGAATCAGGTTTCTTGTCCATTGTAACCAACAAAGTCTATACCATACTATTAATATAAAAAGAAACATTTATTGTACAGATCAGAAGACTAAACATTCAGAAACATTAGACCTTATTTATTCAGTTTTATTTAGAGTAAAATGACATCATGATTGCAATTTTAATTACACAAGCCTATTACTGTAACAACATTTTGTTTTAGTGTGGTTGGACAACGTGTCTTATACATGGTTCTGTCATGAAAAGCTCAATGTACATTACAGATTTATCCATCAATTCATTCATTAAGCTCACAAATATTTGTGCCATAAATGAAAAAGTAGTGCTTTCAGTGGCCTTCTTAATTCTTACTGCACAATTGTTGAATTGCTGCTATGGGTATTTTCCAAAATAGCCAGTCTAAAGAGGATGACCCATATTTGTGCAACGAAATGTGCAACTCTTCGTGCATTTTGTCATCAATTATTTTGCTATTATCGGTAAAACATTGAAGACGATTCTCCATTCTCTACTCAGCGGGACACAATCTCTCACCAAACAGAGCATATGGAGATGGATATACACACACACACACACACACACACACACACACACACACACACACACACACACACACACACACACAAAAGAAACACTTTCTCCATCTTTATGCTTCCATTGTTATGCATCTGACCATAAGGACTGGGGTGGCATAAGATATGATATAGCGCATCTTTTCTCAATATACTGTGATTGTTAAAGTATCATCATGGTTCTGTTAGAGCAAACAAACCACTCTGAATTTTATGATCCACATGCCACAGAATCAATAAGATCAAACCATTTGTCATAATATTGTAATAAGGATTTGTTTGCATTACACCTTCATTTGAGATCTACTGATTCTGAAGAACAGAATTATTGGAGAAAAAAAATGAAGGATGCATAAAGGTACATAAAGACTATAACAACACAGAAGCAAATGACTCTTGCTGAGAGATGAAGGTATTCATGCACTTCTTTGTGAAGATTAAAAAAATAAGGAAAATGTGAACCCTCTGACTTAAACGCAATTACAGCAGCCGTTACTCAAGGGAATCCTATTGATTTTTTTCTCCTCCCTTTTGCTCCCCCTCGTGCTTCCTGTTTCATACTTTTTCCCACGTATTAACAATTAGTATGCAGGAATGAAGTTGCAGGAGCACCAAAAACCTTGGGACCAGATCTCTGAAATCCCAAACAAACTGGGTTATGGTCAATGACACAAAAAAATGCACACACACAATTCAAGTCAGACTTCACTGGTGACTTCAAATATGTGGTTTGAGTGTGTTTTCATCATCAGGAAAGAAACCTATGCTGAGCCTAGCAAACATTAGAACGTACACAGCATTATCCCCGCAACCTGACACCAAATGAACTGCTTCTATCTAATTTGAGGACTGCTGCGTGTACATTGTCTTACTTTGATGATTTTTATTGCCCATCACAGAATCATGCAATCAGCCTTCCATACCACCTCTTTTGAAATGCAAATATGTCTGAGACTTATATTGCCTTTTTATAATATAATACATTGCAATTATTACTAGTAACTTTATTTACTTTTGAGATTCATATTATCATCACAAAATAAAATTCAAGAAATAGCCTAAATCAAGTAGCCTCATTATTGCTTAAGCTAACAGACAGGAAATTAAATGACCCCCATCATCAATGGCTATCTCTCTCTCTCTCTCTCTCTCTCTCTCTCTCTCTCTCTCTCTCTCTATATATATATATATATATATATATATATATATATATATATATATATATATATATATACATATACATACATACATACATACATACATACATACAGGGGTTGGACAAAATAATGGAAACACCTTAAAAAATCAACAAAATATAATTTAATATGGTGTAGGTCCGCCTTTTGCGGCAATTACAGCCTCAATTCTCCGAGGTATTGATTCATACAACTTGTGAATTGTTTCCAAAGGAATTTTAAGCCATTCTTCAGTTAGAATACCCTCCAACTCTTTTAGAGACGATGGCGGTGGAAATCGACGTCTTACTTGAATCTCTAAAACTGACCATAAATGCTCAATAATGTTGAGGTCTGGGGACTGTGCCGGTGTAGTATGGAATATTGACCCCCTGGAATATGGACCCGGGGTCCTGATTCCGCAGCGGAATATGGACCCAAACATATATTGATGTCATAATCATACCTAACACTATTATCCATACCTTTTCAGAAACTTTTGCCCATATGAGTAATCAGTTATAATCAATTATAGCAGCAGGATTCCATTCTAGGCCGGCCTAGAATAGAATTCCACTCTGGGCCGGCCCGATTCTGAATCGGGCCAGATTCCGTTTTGGGCCTCGACATATATACACACACACACACACACACACACACACACACACACACACACATATATATATTTATATATATATATATATATATATTTTTTTTTTTTTTTTTTTTTTTTTTTTTTTTTTTCATTTATTTAAACTGTGTTTAGATTTTTTATTTTGAATCATTTCATTTGGAAAAAGAGTATTTCTATACTTTGGTCATAATGCTTTTACCTGTGAATACTTTCTCCACTGCCATTTATAAGTAGATTATCATTTCTGATGCCTCATTTCTTCAAGTTTCCCACTGCCAGGTACTGAAATACTACAGGGAGGGGGGCTGCTCCTCTGATCATTTACGTGTCGAAGCATAGGATTTGCTCTTTGGAGATATCATGCTTTTTCAGCATTTCAATTAGGACTGTTCACACTGACAGTAAAAGCATCGATTCCAGTAATCACTCTTGAAATATAAATAAACACAATACATCATGTGAGCCTTGGAAATTAGTAAAGCCATTCTTTGCTAAAGGATATTTTAGTCTTTCCAAACGCAGTATGCCACATTACTGAAGAAGACAACAACAATCACTAGATTCCATCATCATCTATATCAGATGGGGTTGCAATGTTGCTCAACGAGAAGTACAGGACGCAGCTTCACACATGCATGCTTATTTTACTTCCCTGCCCACACATTCAGTGAAGAATATCAGGGTCACAGCCAATCAGGGGCAAAGCAAGGGAAGATCTTTGGGGAATGCAGGTGGGAAATAAAAAAAAAAAAAAAAAAAAAAAAAAAAAGAAATGATGCTACACACAGTCAAACAGATACAGCCCTGCTAATGTCATGTGTATTAGTGCAACCATTGAAACAGTGACAGATTTTTGCTTGCATGGATCCCTGAAACCAATCCATCTGCAGTTACTGTTGTGCTACAAGATACACACACAGTCAAAGGCAGTCATTAAAGGAAACAGCCATACTTAGTACTAGACAGATACATGCTGCGTGGCAAGAAATAACAAAATAGAAAAGTGGTGAGGATGTTAGTGAGTCTAGCTTTGTTAGACCACAACCATCAGAACAGAGAAGAGGAGGGAAAAGCAAGGTCTAAACCTGAAACAGTGCTGAGGCCATGAGGACGGCTCGCTATTTATAGCGACAGATTTTTTATTCAAGAGGGCTCTGCTGTTGTGCTTTCTCTTACGCTTATGCTGCCTTTCTCTCACCTCCTCTCTATTTTCTCGCTACTCTTGCACATTGTGTTCCACAAATAATGAAGGAAAAACACTGGCATATACATGTATGGATGTCTAAAGTCTAATGAGAGTGAAAACAAGCCTTCAGTTAGTCGTTATAATTATAAACCAGTGCTACATCTTTAAGTGAAGAGGGCAATTGTGGATAAACTTCAGGGTCTCTTAACACAGGACTACCCACATACTGTCTTATGTAAGCCTTAGGTTGTCCTTCTTCCCTGTACCCCTCCCTCCCTCTGTCCCTTCGTTTCCCTCAGTATGACAGTGTTGCCGAGTGACGCCCACTTTTCAGTGACTCTCCACCCCCACCAGGCCACCTCCACCCTCCTCCCCTCATACACAGACACAGCGGAAGGGAATTCCTTATTACCTCAGCATTTGCCTCACCACATGCAGTTGTTTTATACATGTCTCTCTACATACAGTACATAAACTGATAAACAGGCACAAATACCATTAAAGACACCACGACTTTAGTATCATCCAGCTTCAAAATATGTAAAATCTAATTTCAAACCCAATATGTTCTGGCTTTAGCAAACCTACCTGAGCAGTTATCTATCTATCTAGCTCTCTCTCTCTCTCTCCATATATATATATATATATATATATATATATATATACACACACACACACACACACACACACAAAGTAACATAAATGAATTTACACGACAACACGCTACATTTCAACAAACCTCATTATTTGATTTCTATCAAGAGTAAATATAATTAAATTAATTGCTACTGAAGATTCACAAAGAATAACAATGAAAAGCGTAAAGATAAAAGATGATTAACCAAGTAGCAACGGGTACACAATGAGCCAAATCTCTAAAATTGCAAAGAGTACACAAACCAGCTGCATACATATTAGTAACTTACTCACTGACAAAGACACACACAGCACATGCTTACTGTATTCAGACTTCAGCTCTCAGGATCTCTGGCCAAGTCGGATCAGGTGTCTCACAGATAAAAGCACATTATTACCAGAGGCTGAGGCAGCTCTTGACCAAAGCAACACTGGCATTAGTTATATCTCACTAAAGCACAATATATTCCCCATTTCCTTCAGCATGTAAACCAGCCGAGTTTCAGGAGCGCGCAGCTCTATCACTCTCTTCGGCTCATTCTACTTTCTTCCTCTTCACGCTTGCTCTCTTCCCTTCATGTCTGTAACACCTCGTTGTTGTTAATGGGTTTCATAAAAATGGACAGAATGCTATTTTGACTGCCGCCTTTCTTTTTCTGAATGAAGCACAAGCACTGGAGGGAAGCGGAAAGCCTTGCTTGATGTTTCCCCCTCTCCCTACTGCTCCTGTGCTATCATGCGCATAGTTTGCACCGCTCCCTTCTCCTCCAACCCTCCCTTTTGTGTGAAATCTTTCTCTCCCTCTCTCACACACACACACACATATCTTCTTTGCTCTCTACCACTCTGTATAAGAATAAAACTGCACTGACAGCCAACCCAGGGCTCACAAGAAGCCCAGCTGTTTAAAAGGCTGCTTAGATCAGCTGGTTTGTCACTTGTAAACAACAACGACTTATACAATGGGTAAAGAAAACGTTTGTTGTAACAACCATCTTTGGTTTTGGATTCTTGTTTTAAGAAAGTCATTTTGACATCTATATACACAGGCTGCAGACACTGTCCATGCATGCTTTAGTCACCACTTTTCCTTCTGCATTTGATAGGAATATCTGAAGCCATTATCTACAGCTAGGGATGTAACGATCACCGGTATAATGATAAACTGCAGTAAAATTTCCGACGGTTAGTATTACCGTTTGAATTCTAATTATTATGATAACTGTGTTTGATTACTGCACTTAGAAAACTCATGGCACTGTTCATTTCATGGAGAAGCAGCGGCACTCCAGGGGTGTGCACCCAGTTTGTAATGTTTGACCTCTGAAAACATGGTGGAAGGCACAAGCATGGACAGAGCTCCAGAGATTCGGGGGCTTCCGCAGGGAACAGGTCCCTCTGAGCTAGTGCGCGCAAGAACCTGGTCCTTTCTAGCGCGCACGCATGGACTCGGTCCGTCCAAGTGTGGGTCCATCCGAGTGAGCACACGGACCCGGTCCATCCAAGCGCGCACGCACAGACCCGATCTGTCTGAGTGCAGGTCGGTCCGAACAAGCACGCGCACAGACCCGTTCAGCCCGACCAAGCAAGCGCACAGACCCGGTCCATGCTAGTGTTAACCACTCCCCGGCCCCCACTGCCTCAGATCCTCTCCCACAGAGAAACCGTCTCCATATACACTGAACAAAAATATAAACGCACCACTTTTGTTTTGCTCCCATTTTTCATGAGCTGAACTCAAAGATCTAAAACTTTTTCTGTGTACACACAAGGTTTATTTCTCTCAAATATTGTTCACAAATCTGTCTAAATTTGTGTTAGTGAACACTTCTTCTTTGCTGAGATAATCCATCCACCTCACAGGTGTGGCATATCAAGATGCTGATTAGACAGCATGATTTTTGCACAGGTGTGCCTTAGGCTGGCCACAATAAAAGGCCACTCCAAAATGTGCAGTTTTATCACACAGCACAATACCACAGATGTCACAGGTTTTGAGGGAATATGCAATTGGCATGCTGACTTCAGGAATCTCCACCAGAGCTTTTGCCTGTGAATTGAATGTTCATTTCTGTACCATAAGCCATCTCCAAAGCTGTTTCAGAGAATTCATGAAGAAGACTGTGCGAGGAAAATGGTGGTCACACCAAATACTGACTGGTTTTCTGACCCCCCTGGACCGCCCAATACAGTAAAACTGCACATTTTAGAGTGGCCTTTTATTGTGGCCAGCCTAAGTCACACCTGTGCAATAATCCTGCTGTCTAATCAGCATCTTGATATGCCACACCTGTGAGGTGGATGGATTATCTCAGCAAAGGACAAAGGAGAAGTGCTCACTAACACAGATTTAGACAAATTTATAAACAATATTTGAGAGAAACTGGCCTTTTGTGTACATAGAAAAAGTTTTAGATCTTTGAGTTCAGCTCATGAAAAATGGGAGCAAAAACAAAAGTGGTGGGTTTATATTTTTGTTCAGTGTAGATACTCAGAACAAATTCATGCCAGTTCAAATGGGCCCAAATGAGTGAGCTTCAATAGTCCAAAGACACAGGATATGTGTGAAAACCAAAGGAGAGGAGGCTTTATGAACTGAAGGAAATTCAACAGTAAATCCAGTGACTGACCTCCAGAGGAACTGGACCATATTCCACTGTTGTGATTGGTCTGTCTCTCACCAGGAGTGAACCACTGACCAGTCTGGATCAGATCACCTGAACATGTTTTAAAATCATCATTCTTTCAGAATATTTAAATTTGTTCGTTAAACAATTCAGGAAAATATGATTGTGTTTCACTTTCTGTTTGTGTGTATAATTGTGCATATATGTGACATTGTGAATGATCTGATATAGAAAATGGTCAAACAAGCTCCAGTATCACCTGTCCAACTGCTTTTTTTCACACTCAAAAACCACTCAGGAATCAATAGGAGAATTGATAAGGCATTGGATTGGTAAGCAAAATGGACAGTAGCTTTGATATTGATCAAATCCCATCAATTCCCACCCCAGTGCAGATATCTGTTATGTCCATTAGGTGCCATCTTTAATGCACATTTGTATGTTTAATGTTTACATGTTATTATTTTAATGTTTCTACCAACAGAAAGTACATTATGCATGTTACTTTACTTTATTTTATTTTTTTCAAAATACAACTTGGTTACATTATTTCAGTGTGTGTATAAGTACTTTTTGAACATTTTGAGCACATTTCAACAATACTGCGATAATAATGATAAACATGATGATTTTGGTCACAATAACCGTGATATGAAATTTTCATATCATTACATCCCTGTCTACAGCCTTTGGAGAAACTGAATGAGCACTGACATTTGCGGGTGAACCTGCCTCAACCGTGCTGCCCAAGTAAAAAAAATTACTAATTATACTGTGCTTTGCTTTTTTAAAAAAAAAAAAAAAAAAAAAAAGATAGAGGGGCAATAATGAAAATACCTCATTAGCGAGCAAAAACCTTAATCCCACAAGAAATCATATTTGCATATTCTCCCTGCAGCTCCCTTTATGGAAACAGTGCCCGAAAGATGCAGTAGAAGAGGCAGCCAAAAGTTCAGCATCAAAGGAAACATCAGCAGGAAACTCTAGGTAAGGCCATGTAAGTCCAGAGATGTCTCATACACTTGAGTTGTGGAGTTGACATTGGGTTTGTCACAATCATGAAATATAATCTGATAATTGTCATACAACTAACTGCAACAAATTTGTCTTTTTTTGTACATTTATGAAGCCATGATAGTATAAGTCAAATTGTAGTTTAATAATACAAATACACCTTGCAATCAAGAAGAACATTATAGGTGGGGCTGTGCAATTAATCGAAATTCAATTACGATTTCGATTATTACACGCAACGATTACAAAAATTATGTAATCGAGAAAAAACGATTATTAATTTGAGTTGTTTTACTTCACGCGCACGCAAGCTACCATGAGCTGCTCTGCCCCGCCCCCCTCTAAGCTACTGCTGCCTGCTAGTCGGCAGGTCCACCCCAAGAGGAAAGTTTTACCTAGCAGTCTGGAAAAATGGCAGGAGAATCACAGCAGAAGTGCTTGGTAAACAAAAAAGGCAAGTCAAATTCAATTGTATGGAATCACTTTGGGTTTGATGAAGAAGACGAAGAGCAAAAACACATCACGTGCAAAAAGTGTTTCGTAGTTGTGTCCGCACCGACCGGTAACACAACAAACCTTTTTAACCATCTAAAGTTTAACCACCGCCACCTTTATCATATTCTTTATCTTATGAAAAACTAAAACGCATAAAAACAACTTCGTCCACAATGCAATCTTCAGTCTCCGAATCTCTTTACGCTGCAACTCCCGTATTAACCTAACCCTACCCTGTATAACCCTAACGTACGTATTCTACAGGGTGTCCCATAAGTCTCCATACATAGGAAAAATAAACGTTTCTTGACATAAACCATTTTTATTTATATAATATGCTCTATATGACTGCCATTTTGTCGGGAACACATTTCAATGCGTGTCCTCCACTGCTGAAGAACTATAAAGAAGAAATATAAAGAAATACATGTTAGAACCATATGTATTACAGGGGTTGGACAAAATAATGGAAACACCTTCTATGATGCCACAATGTTAGGTGTTTCCATTATTTTGTCCAACCCCTGTATGTCTCCTATGTATGGAGACTTATAGGACACCCTGTAGATGGCTGATGTATACAGAAGGCCTTAACTGAAACCTCACAACACGCCACTGAATTTACTATGTTTCATACTACATTGAACATACTTGAATTTATAATTTGCACTTTACGTGAGTTTTTTTTTTTTTTATTGCTACAGTTCTATGGCAAGTCTATAGCAGTTTAATTACAGTGCACTATTTGTTTACAAAAGGAAACATACTTGAATTTACAGTACACTTATTTGATTTCAAAGATTTTTTTGTTTCGTACAAAAGTGAAAATACTTTGTTTTAGTGGTTAAAAGCTTTATTTATGTTTAAAGAGCATATTTTACATTGTTTTGCAAGAAAAAAATAAACAACTTTAAGGTTAACAAATAATCGTTTTTAATCATCGTGATTTCAATTATTGCTAAAATAATCGTGATTATTTTTTTTTTCTATAATCGAGCAGCCCTAATTATGGGTACTGAATATTAGGAACAAATAAACATATACCTGTATATAAGATTTCGCTATGCCTTTTAGTGTTTATAAACATAACAACTCACATGAGGTAGATACATCAAAAAGACTGACTTAAATACCTACAAGTAAACCAAATGTGACTCATTACCTGTACATACAAAGAAGTTACTGACAATATCATGCATTAATATAACAATATTAGAAGTAAAGCACCTAACCACAGCCCAAGAGTGGGTGACTATAAGAAGACCTCACTAAAAGGGCAAAAGTCAAACCTCTGACAGTAGCAGACAACGTACAAATAGTAGAGGAAAATAAAGGACTAATGGATTAGTGATAACTAGGCTATCACTCGGGGTTTACAAATTTAAAAAAAAAAAAAAAATTGTGATGAAAGTCATACGCTGCTTTAAATCCAAGTTAAAGGATCAGCAATGAAGAAGGGATGTCATAGCCTACTTAATTATTACTGAAAATGTGGGTTATAACTGCAACCACAAAGGACCAACAAGATATTACAACACATCACACAATGATAACCAAAATAACTATTGGAGTGCAAAGTAAACATAGGTGATAAAACGCTTCAGATAATGTTACAATATAAACCTGCATTATGATTAACACTGTATTTTTCTAACTCTTATTGTTTAGGATTA
Organism: Sphaeramia orbicularis; assembly: GCF_902148855.1. NCBI lineage: Eukaryota > Metazoa > Chordata > Actinopteri > Kurtiformes > Apogonidae > Sphaeramia > Sphaeramia orbicularis. Next base: position 46,808,761 of record NC_043961.1, on the reverse strand, counting down.
AAAGTGATTTAGGTTCTGACCATAAATAACAGTTTCAAGTTATAGAGAAGTTTTTCCAACTTCCTCTCAGGACAAAAAGTAAGCATTTAAACTTCAAAGAAATAATGACAGGACATTTCTAATGATATAATCTGGCATGAAACTTCACACAAAATTTGTGGTCTTACTGCTCAGCTCTAGTGACAAATGGAAAGACAAATCGTTATGTGTGATGTTAGACATTTTACTGTGAAAAAAGTAAGAGGAAGTTTACTCACAAAGAACAGTACAGGTGCCTACAGCTAGAAAAAACATCCACAACTGGAACATCACTGTGGTACACAACATATTTTGCTGCACTGGAATAAGTGTTTGAATGAAATAATGACTTTCAATTTTTTTTTTTTTTTTTTTCAAGCTACACTTTTGCCTGCTGTAATACTATACACTATACATGACGTACACATGACGTAAACAGCGTTACTGGTTTAAAACAAACATTTCTACAACCCCCCTTATTTTAAGATCTATGACTTCACTAGTATGACTAAACGCCTAGGCTAAAGGGGATGGCATATGTGATTGCCACCAAAATTCTCGGACCAAGTTCTCATTCACAGGACATCCCTAGAAGATGGCAAAGAGCTTAGAAAGAATGAAGGGGAAAGGGGAGGAGCAGAGAGCAGATCAGCAGTCAAAGATAACGCAGATAAACTGCTCAGAACTGTGAACACGATCACCATACCTTACAAGCAGCATACGACTGAAGACCACTGTAAAAAGTGGTTACTACACCAGCATATGTAAAAATGGGCTAAAACCAGTCCTTCCTTAATACAACTTGGTTTTCACAAAACCAGTTTTTCATTGACTTTTCATTTAGCATTATATTATGTACCCATTTGTTACCTCAGCAAAGGTAAATAAACCTATTCTTACATGTGGCAGTATTTTTTTTCCCTCTTCAAACAATAAGGCAAGAATCACACTTCACAACTGAATCAGACTGCTATACTCAATTTGAGGCCAGACGTGGCCATGCAACCAGTCGCCTGCCTTCCTCTCTGATCAATAATTTACATCAAAGCAAGCAATGAAGGATAGATACGAACTCAGAGAATTGAGAAACAGTTAGTGTGAATGACATCAAGATAAAAAGGAACACAGAAAATTTAAAAAAAAAAAAAAAAAAAAAACAGAACAGGAAAAGGAGAAGGAAAAATAAAGATAAAAAGAAACAGAAGCAGGAGTGGTTAAGAGGAGAGAGAGATAGCAGCAGCAACAGCACCACGCTTGGTGCTCTGGCAGAGATCTATAAATAGCTCTTCAAATCTCTCTAGAAAAAGCCACTCTTCTGCTTCTGCTGCTGCAAACAGAGATTCAGAGACAGAAGCAGTTATGGATACCTGACTGACAAAAGCACAGCAACAATTTAGGACTGAATAAGAAGTGTGTGTTTCAAACTATACCGGCCAGAAAATGCAGTATTAAATAACACTTATATTGGCCATCTCATCTTGTATAAATATTTGATTGCAACAAGCATGTGAATATGGTAAAAATAGGCTACCTTCAGCACAAAAAGTCACATGTTTGGCAAGTGAATGAATAAAGAATTGTTTATAGTCACACGTCCTGCAAAGCGCAAAAATGAACAACAGTGGTTTTGAAATCCTTCAAGAAATTCACATACTTCTTAAGAAAATAAGACTTTTAAACTTAGCCAGTTCAGTTTCCTGCTATTTTAAGTTTCCCTCATTCCTTGGTGTTTAATATGTAATATGACTTCAACATGTGCAGGTTGCAGGCCATAAGGAAAAACATGTTAACAGACAGGCTGGATACACGATTTTTTTCATTGCTGGCCTTAGCAACAGCAGACTGTTGATTCAATGACTCACCTGCAACATATCCTACTATGGATAGGCCCTTTCTCAATGATACTGCTTTTAAACCACCAACTAGACTCAAAGACATTCAGCAAATATTATTGTAGAAAAGGAAAGGAAAGGGCTGTAATTACACCACAGCCAGTCAAAATGTATCCCAAACAAAAAAAAAATACAGAAATTGTGTAATCAGGCCAAGGATACATCCTTAACCTGACTGGTCTAATACAAAACAGTTGGGAAAAGGACTGATTAATAGTGATGTTTCAAAATCATTTAAATATCAAATGTGATGATAATGACCTCCCTGGCCTATCACTTGCCAAACTTCAACATTACGGCTGGCCAGTGCCAGTACATTAATATTTATATTTTCAGACACACATGGCGTTTTCCCAGAGCAGATGTTTGAATTACAGCTCTGACAGTCTGTGCTGTGATCCCACCTTGTTTAACACAACAGTCTTGCTATCTATTTTCGGCTCAAGTTTTATAATGTGACCAAAAGCCAAGACTCCGAGGGTAATGACCATTTGTGGAGTATTTCTCATCAAAACACATGACAGATTTCATTAGTATTTAACTGTGAATTTAACAAAGTATGAATTGAAACACAAATTCAGTTCCAGACCTGCTTACGTTATGTTTGGAACTACATCATACTGACCAAGATGTAGGTTCATACTATATGAATTCAGTGCATAGTGGGTCATAATAACTTTAAAATATACATCAATCACAAGGGAAACTTCCATTATGTAGTTCGGAGAAATCTGACTTATCTCAACTGTAATCACCTGACTGGCATTCAGTTTCTGAAATCATTAAACCAAATAAATAATGCAAACTGTAGGATTTAACTTCTCGTTAATATCATCACTATCATTACTGTAGTTTACGACCACCACTGAGAGTCGATTGGCGTTTATAACGTGTTATCAACGGGTAAGGTGTGCTGGAAAGAAGACTGCAATGAGTAGTTTCAACTTCAACTATTTGATTGTAATTCAACCAAATAATCACTGTATAATCACGTACTCAAACCAGCAAGTTTCAGACTCATCTCCAAGCCAAGATTAATAGACAAACGTTAGCATGGCCATCTCGTTTCATACATGGAGAACAAGGACTTTAAAGATGGTGCTTAAGGTTGCGTTTCTTATCTAAGAATCATGGATCATCGCTTTCAAGTTATCTCAAATTATCTTAAGGCTTTGCTCACCGTTTGCTGGCCGTATGTCGAGAGTCTGTGTGGAGAATCCTTGAAGTTGTGTCTGCAAAGAGCAGATGGCAGTGTGGTCAGAGCCGAAGCTGTGCAGTTGGCTGAAATTATTAGCTTACCGACACGCTAACAATAGCTAGCTCACGACTAGCTTGTTTCCTTTGGCATGTATAATTAGCCACCTACAGCACCTAACATTATAGCCACCTAGCTAATGTTAGCGTAGTAGCTAGCCTGTTCTTGTCAATGTACGCTAGCTACCAAACGTTACTAAAACCCAGTGTTTATAAAACAGCTAGTTAGCCAAAAAAGTAGCATATGTTTACAATTACGTGTACGTCGTTATGAAACTGTCCCATCACTGTCAGGTCTTAAAATAGGAGATGCTAGCTGATACGGTTAGCTAGCCTTTCGAATGACTTACCGATGCTAATATAATGGTGCTGCTAGCTTGAGTTGGTTCACTGCGACCCCGACTGTCAAAATAGCGCCGCGTGAGGGAAGAGCGGCATTAACATTAACGACAGATAGCAAGCGCTGATCAGCAAAGTAATCGAATCCGTTATAGGAATACAGCTAAATAACAACAAAAGCCCAAAGAATAAAAGGACACAAATTAAAGAAAAAAAGAAACAAAACGCTATTCCCCCTTCTCGGCTCTGGCTTGTGTGTGAGTGTGTCAGCGTCACTTTTTTCCCCTCACCGACAGTTTACGTCAGCGGCGTACTTCACAGTCGCAGGGAGACATTCAGGATCCGGCGAACTCCTGCTGCCCACAAATGTACAAAATATATGTAGTGCATGGGCGAAGCAAATGAAGGCGCAGTTTCTGACATTCGTTTAGATAAGATCCTCTCTTGGTTAAACTATTAGACAGGAGCACAACATTTTTTTTTTTGTTTTACCCACATACGATGCGTTATTTACAGCGCTGTAAGAAGTATCGACAATTCAAACGCTTTGCTTAAGTAAAAGTACTAATACCACACTTAACATACTCCCCAAGTTAAAGCACATTTAAAAGGCACGAAGCCCTCTCCAGAAAAAAGGAAATTAATAATACAACTACCTGCAGTTTTATGCAAGGGTTGTGCATTTTGATAGGCTGTTTTCCAGATCTTGAAAAGTCTGGAATTTTGTGTGAAAGTCTTAATAAAGTATGGGGAAAAAAGTTTATCTCATAGTTGAATTTTAGAGTATGCTCAAAGGCACATAATCTTGTAAGATAAGAAATACATGAGGAAAGCATATTAAAAAAACTGGGTATGAACCGGTCGGTACTGGAATGATTCTAGTGAAACTTGTTTGTGGGATACTCATGCATTTTTGTGGTTCTCATAGGTTTTGAAAACCTTTCTGTCAGTAAAACATAATTTACTGCAAATTATGCATTCATTCATTCATACATGTATTAAAATTAATTTTTCTGCGACACACAACAGGCACAAACTCAACCAAAAAAGCAGGCACGCAAATATAATAGTAGTCTTGTGTGTGTGTGTGTGTGGGGGGGGGGGGGGGGGGGGGGGGGGGGCGTTGGGGGGGTTGCAGTTTTGAAAAAGTCTGGAATTTTTATTTGGATAAAGAACAAGCACCCTGTTGAGGATTTAATTTTATCATTTTACTTTTCTTTTCACTACCCTTCAATTGTACATAAAGTAGATACTGTATACCATACCATAATTTAATACTATATGGTAAATCAGTGTTAAGTAGCAGACAGCTAAACAGTCGGATTGCTTTGTAGCTAATAGTTTTATTTGTACAAGCCAAATGTGTGGTATTGCAAAGTAACCTATAGCATGTTTCTAAAAATGTGTTTATAGCAGTGGGGTCAAACATATGGCCAGTGGGCCAAAACCGGTCCACCGAAGGTTCCAATTCGTCCTGCAAGATGAATTTGTGGAATGCAAAAATTATACAGAAGACATTTACAGCTATTTTGCAATAAAAGTAACTGCTTTTCTGTGATTTGTCCACTGGAGTCGCACTGTTATAGTAAGAGTAGTGCACATAATACAGTACAACACTGACACCCATAAATAAACAGCAGATGGCAGCAATGCACACTTGATACACCTCACCTGCTTAAACCTAAAAAGAATAATATGCCACTGTCACTGAAGACACAGGTGTTTGTTTTTACCCATAGAAAAGAGGCCAGTGACGCAGCAGTGAAAGTCAGCTACCTTACTGCAAGCGAAATAAAATTATGCATCCAAGCCATATTGTGAGGATGAATTCAGGAAGACATGCTTGCTGAAAGCTGTAGAAATCACACACTCTGACAGGCAGGCTTTTGCAGGCATTAGTCTGACAACAAAGTCATAGTATGGCAGATAGGATTTCAGATCTTTCAGCAGATTTGGACAGCCAAATAGAACAAAATATCATTTGTTGCATTTTCAACTGCAACTATTGAGAGCACTGACATAACACATGTTGCTCAACTGCCCATACCCACTTGTGGAGATGAAGAGACATTGAGCCCGTTTACAAGCACACTAAAAATGTGATCATTATCTGATTTCTGGAGTCCTCAGATTATTCAAGTGATCATGTACTGAACATAATTTGATATGCATTATCAGATAACAGCAGTAAACTGATTTTGAGAAATCAAATTAACAGATCAAATTAAAATCAAATTAATTCTCCCCAAATAATGTGATCTATTTCATTCTTTTACATCTGAGCATGTGTAAAAACAATTAAATTATAGAAAACAGAAGTGATGTAAACAAAGTGAGTAGAAGAGAATAACCTGAAGTTTGAGTTATCATTATCCAGTAATGGGTTGAAACATGTAAACCAGGGTCTACATGTTTATACATGATTATCACATTTCTGAAGTGCATGTAAACATGTCAGATCTGATTGTTACTATTATCTGATTACTCCCAGTTATCAGATTTTTATGGTCATGTAAACAGGTTCAATGACTGTCACAGCGGAGTTCCTTGAGTTTGTGTCTATGATGGACACCACAATAGCAGCTCTCAGCTCTTTCATTGGAGCACTGGAAAGGGTTGGACTGGACTAGGCCCATGTTGTCAGTCTGGATACAGATGGTGCACTGACAAAAACTGAGAAAAAAGCAGGTATTGTAAAATTCAGAGAGGAAGTACAGGTCACAAATGGAGGATGGGATTTTTTTTTTTTTTTTTTTTTTTTTTTTTTTACTTTTCACTGTATTTTGCTCCAGTAGAAGTCATTAAAAATGGATCCCATCATGGAAGTGGCAGCCCAAACTGTTAATTTCATTCAAGCCAGAGGTCTGAATCACTTTCAGTTTGACAGCATTCTCATAGATAAAACATTACCTATGGCCTGCTGTACCACACTGAAGTCAAACGATTAAACCAGGGTGCTGTGATGAAGCGTTTCTTTGATCTACAAGAGGAAATTGGACAGTTAATAAAGAAAAAAATAATGGAATTTCAATCCACAGAAAGGTTGCAGGACCTTGCATATATGGTGGATATTAGAGAGCACTTGAAAAATCTGAACAAATACTGCAAGGCCACAAAAAGTTTATGACAACAAAGGCAGAATTAAGTTGAAGCTGACTTTTTGGGAGACACAGCTGTCAAATGGTGACCCTCCTCATTTTCCTCGTCTGAGGGATGTGCAACTGACTGCAGTTAATAATGAGATGAAACGGTACAAAGACAAGATTATATGATTGCTATGGGAGTTTGAGCAATGATTTTGGATCGTTGGTGAACTTAAGACAGATTTTTTAATTTTTTTTTTTTTGCTTGGCATTCATAGTAAAGGCCTCTGATCTGCCCGTCAACATCCAACTTGAAATAACTGACTAGCAGAATGATTTAGGACAAATTTGAACACATTTTGTCTGTATGTCTTGCCAGGGTACCCCACATTAAAAGCCCTGGCTGTGAAAATTTTTTGTATGTTTAGGAAGGCCAACCTTTGTGAGCAAGTTTCCTCTGTAATGAACATTAAATTAACAAAACCTTTTCCAGTGCTTACACAAAAGTACATACATGACATTATGAAAGTGGCTGCTGTTACCAATGATGTAACGCCTGATATTGATGTACTTGTAAAGGCTACAATATGCCAGATTTTAATATCAGTTTATACAGTGAAATTTGTTTTGATCATAATGTAATTTTTTTTGGGTGCCGGATGCCTTTTACTAAATATTTTGTGCCTTTGCATATCCACTGCGATCTGTATGTTGTAATTCACATGTGTAAATGATAAGCTGACACATAAAATTTTTTAAAATTGTTCTTTTTTAAAAGAAATTTCAGGTTGTTTATTCTCGCTCTGGTTATTTACATTTTTTGTGAAAAGATAGTCTGTAAATGTAAATTTAAAATTTTCATAAAGTAATTTTACCTTTTTCACAACAAAGACAAAAATTTGGAGTTGTCGTTATTTATAGGTTAGCATGCTTTTGTTTTACTGGTCCAGCCCACTTGAGATCAAATTAGGCTGCATGTTCCTCAACTAAAATGAGTTGGACAGCCCTGGTCTATAACTCATTAAATTTAATTTCAAAAAAGCTCGACAAATCACTCCAGAAATACAATAAAACTAAAAGGGTAAGAGCAATATAATAATCAATATATACATATAGTCAGTGTGAGTTCTTTGTTACAGAATTCTGTGTGAGAGGAGGATGTCTGCTGTATTGTAACCAATTACCCTGTGTATAAAATATCTGTGATTTATGGAAGAAACCATTAGCATGGTGGAGGGTCATGACTTTTTAAAATATGATCAATGATATAGCTGCAGGACTACATGTGGCTCATAAAGTGACTGGCTGCCCTCTTGCCCCCCGCAGGATGTGTTGGAATCGTGAAAGATATGTGTGTGTGGGCATTGGGGGTGTGGCGGTTGCTGGTGGGGTGGTGGGCTGCTCTGGGCTCTGGTTGGCACTGGGGCTGCACTCGAGTGCTGTGCCTTGGGGGGACTTGGGGCGATGCTGCTCATTGCTGGGGGGAGCGACAGCGCTCCAGATACGTGTGCCTGGTGCGTGCAGGTGTGTGTGTAGGTGGGCGTGGGGGGCGGGTGGATGGGTGTGGGTACATGTGTGGGTGTGTGTGGGCGTGCAGGTGGGTAGGTGGGTGTATGGGCATGGGTGGAGGTGTTTGTGTGTGTGTGTGTGAATGGCCGAACATGTGGGATGGGTGGTGTGTGTGTCTGGGTGTCAGTGGGTGTGTATGCATATGCTTGTGTGGGTGAGTGGGGGACTTGAGGGCATGTGGGGTTTGGGCATTGGGCTTGGTGGGACGGGGGACAGGGATTGGGGGGCGGGCCTCCGGGCCCCAGGGTGCTTGGCCGTGGCATCGGGGTGTGCGCTGGCCCACAGCGGGTTGCTGTCTGAGCCGGCCTGGCCACCCAGCGTGCTGGGTGAGACCCCTGCCAGGGGGGCAGATGGCTCCTGGGGCTTGGGAACCAGTGCCTTGCTTGCCCCTGGGTGGCCAGCCCCAGGTGGGGGTGTGGCAGCTGGTGTCCCTGGCCCCCTGGGGCCTGTGCTCGGCTGCTGTGGGGCCTCTGGCTGGGACCTGCCTTGACCATCTTCGGGGTGGGCGCACTGTTGCCTCTCAGGGGGCGGGCAGGAACCCCCCTCTCTGTGGTGCCTGCTGGTTGGCCAGGCCTTGGGGCCCTCTTTGCTGGTTCCTGGTCGTAGGAGGGGGTGTGGCCGCATGTCTGTGTTCTTCACCTCAGTCTCTTTGCCTTCTTTTCTTTCTTTACTCTGATACAGTTACTCTGTCACAGCAGATTAATGTGAATAACTGATGTTGTGTGGATTTGTTACTGGTATTATTTGGGCGGACGTGGTGCATGATATTCTGCTCAAGCTTTCTTTTCTTATATTCGTCATTTAATAGGTCTCACCTCTGCAGTGTTAGATACCGAATCTAAAATCTACATCCTGACATGTCACGTTACACCATCCGACCTCTTATATCAGGGGTGTCAAACTTATTTTAGTTCAGGGGCCACATTCAGCTAAATTTGATCTGAAGTGGGCCCAACCAGTAAAATAACATAACATATATAACAATATAACATAATAATATATAAATAATGTCAACTCCAAACTTTTCTCTATGTTTCAGAGCGAAAAATGTAAATTTACATTATGAAAAGGTTTACATCTACAAACTATCCTTTCAAACAATGCGAATAACATGAACAAAGTGAAAAAATAAGTGTAATTTTAATAATATTATGCCTCAGTTTATCATTTACACATGTGCATTATAACTTACAGATACAGTGGATCTACAAATACACAAAACATTTAATAACAGACAGAATATTGCTAAAATTGTACTTACTTCTCTTTCAGGTTTCATGTTTATATTTGTTCAGGTTATTTATTTATTTATTGGTTTTCTTGATAATAACCAAAATAGAAAAGAGAAAAAAAAAAAGGTGCATAAGCATGGAAAAACTAATAGATTAGTGATAATCAGGCTATCACTCAGGTTTTACAAATCTGAAGAAAAATTAGCGATGAAAGTCATATGTTGCTATAAGTATTTACTTTTGGTAGTTTAATCTACAATGATGAATCATATTTTATCAAATCATCATATGTTTGTAAGTCCAAGACCCGTGTAGCTCTAAAAGTTCCAATGAGCTCAGAAAAACAAGCCCTTTGAATAGTAATTCCAAGGCTATTTTTAAAGAGTTTATCAAATTCAAGAAGAAGAACCATTTGGAACGTACCCCAAAAAGGAACATTTAATCCTTCATTTCATCACAATCATTCAATATTAACTTCTGAAGACAGATAGTTGTCACTGGGCATTAAAGGGATGAAAAACTGAAAGTCTGAAAAGTAACTAAAACTGTCAATGTAGTGGAGTAAAATGGGCCACATTTGCCTCTTGACATGTAGTGGAGTAGCCCTGTGATGAACTGGTGACATGTCCTGGATGTACCCCAACTTTGCCTATTGGTACCCAGAATCTAGGTGGTGGCACTCCTGCAACCCTCTGATGGACTAAGTGCATCGGAAAATGAATGTAGCGGAGGAGAAATATAAAGCTGAGGAAAATGGAAATGCATTAGTAAAGTACAAGCACAACTGAACAACAATTTGTAAGCACAATATTTGAGTTACTTGATTTAGACATACTTCAATTTCCTTTTCCTCTTGTTCATCTGGGTTCATTTCATTGTTACTCATTCTTTTGACTAACCAGGGAATGAGACAATTTGGGGGCTTGTCTTGTGTGTTTTTGAATAAGAGGATTGATTTGTAATACAAGTATTGTTTTTTGTGACTCAGTTGTCTACCACGGTGAGTATGCTGCTGGATTGTTGCTGTCTTGTTTGTAGTCCATTTGTCACTGTCTGCTTTGCTGCTGTCTCCTCCCTCACCTTGTCACACCTCATCAGCCACATCAGGCCCACCTGTTGCTCACAGGTGGACCTAATCAGCTGGCCAGCATATAAGGAGCTCTGGTTCATTTACTCATTGCCAGATTGTTCTTGCTTTATGCCTGACTCGCCAGTGTTGTTTCTTGACCCAATTTCCCAGCTCTGACCTCACCAGTTCTTGACCATGTCCCCTTGTCTCTGCTCCGGAAACCCGACCAGCCTTCTGCCTTGGAGTAAGAGATCTGCTGTCGGCTTCCCCGAGGTCTCTTTCTCTTTTTGCCGTTGGTGTTCCGTCTGTGCCAGTCCATTCCAGTCCGTGTGTAAAATTAGCCTGCCTCTTTGGCCCTGAGGTATCCTTCCTGCCTGCCACATCAAAGACCCGGGTACAAATCTAGCTCACGCACCTGCTCTTCTGAGCTCATCTCAACCCAGCAAGTAACAAAGAACTCATACTGCCATTATTATCCTGTATAAGTGCTATCAGCCGAGATCTACATTGAACAAAAATATAAATGCAACACTTTTGTTTTTGCCCCCATTTTTCATGAGCTGAAGGCAAAGACCTTAAACTTTTGCTATGTACACAAAAGGCCTATTTCTCTCAAATTGTTCACAAATTTGTCTTTATCTTTGTTAGTGAGCACTTCTCCTTTGCCAAATTACTTTTAAAAAGTAATTGTTAAAGTTACTAGTTACTTTCCCAAAAAAAGAAATTGAATTAAAGCCGCAAGCGGCATCTAAAGGCCCTCGCCAAGGGCACGTCCAGTGGATGTATGCTCATCGTTCAGCAGGTGGCGCTCTAGCCCCAAATTTTGTGTCTTCTGATGAATGGGTGTAGGCCTGGGACATTGACAATTGATTTGAGACAAATCAGTGTTCGTATGTCCGAACTGAACAAAATTTTGTATAAATAAATCTGTAGGGGGCGCTATTAGCCAAAATTCAATTTGTTCCATTGAATGGATGTAGGCCTGTGAGATGTGCCACTGAGTCAAATTTGAGCCAAATCAGTATTCGTATGTCTGAACTGATGCAATTTTCGTGAAGGTAAATTTGTAGGGGGCGCTACTGAGCGAAGTGGCAATTTCTTTTGATAAATGGGTGTAGGCCTGGGAGATTGACAACTGATTCAAATTTGAAACAAATTGGTGTTCGCATGTCTAACGTGAACTAATTTTCGTAAAGGTAACATTGTAGGGGGCACTATGGTGCCGAATTTAAAATTTTTCTGATAAATGGGTGTAGGCCTGGGATATAGACGTCTGAGTCAAATTTGAGCCAAATTGGTGTTCGTATGTCCGAACTGAAGCAATTTTAATAAAAAATATTTTAAAAATTTTTGTAGGGGGCGCTGTAGTGCAAAATTTCAATTTCTTTTGATAAATAGGTGTAGGCCTTGGAGACAGATGTCTGAGTCAAATTTGAGCCAAATCGGTGTTCGTATGTCCGAACTGATGTCATTTTTGTAAATGTACATTTGTAGGGGGCGCTATAATGCGAAATTTCAATTTCTTTTAATAAATGGGTGTAGGCCTGGGAGATAGACGTCTGAGTCAAATTTCAGCCAAATCGGTGTTCGTATGTCTGAGCTGAAGCAATTTTTGTGATGGTAAATTTTCGAAAAAACTTCGCAAAGTTTGCAACCTCGTCACACAAAAACGGTGATGCCGATTCAAAAAATTCAGCTAACTTTTGATGCCCCACTTCTCTAGATACTGTACACCGATTTTGACCTCATTCGGCCAAACGGCTTAGTAGGAGATAGTTAAAATACAACTTCAGCGAAAACGCTGACTCAGCATTTTGGAAATTTCAATCCAATATGGCCGACTAAGGGTTGGTTTAGGGGCGTGGCCATCATAATATTTTTTGTTTGTCTCCTCATGATGAATCTGTGTACCGATTTTCGTGGCTCTACGACAAACTTTATGTTGGACGCTCTCCCATTGGCGCAATGCATTTCCACTTTTCAAGGGGGCGGTGCCGCAACATTTCTTTACCGACATCTACGAAACCTATATGTAAATTAAATTTCTCGCACTTCTGAATTTTAGGCAAAATTTGGTGAGTTTTCGTAAATGTTCAGAGGGTCAAAATTGAGCTCAAAGCGCAGGAGAAAGAAAAAAAAAAAAATCTGAGCAAAAACAATATAGCCGTTTCCGTGGCAACCACATATTTGGCCTTATTTGAAAGCTCTCGAGCTCCCACACATGTCTGTGGGGTCATATGTCACGTGTTGTGCACTTACACCCATGTGACTGACCCCGAGTGGGCGTGGCCCATTGACTCCCATTCATTCTGAGCAGGTGTAAATATGCGATTTGTGCACATGTCATGTACATCGTCGGAAAGGTCTCAGTGCTGTGAATGTGAATATGTGTGAGAGTGGCGACAGTGGCGAAAGGCGACCGCGTCACTGGCGATTTCGTCCCCATGCGCCCACTGCAGACTCAATAGGCCCTGCGTCGGCTTTACTCGGCTCGGGCCTAATTAGTAACGGAATTACTCCTTCATAATGTAATTAGTTACCAGGGAAAGTAATTATTGCATTACTTTTTTGAAAAACCTTCAAATATGTAAAAGAAAACTGATTTTTGAGCGTGTTTCACGGGCCAGTTGCATAGAGTAGAACAGCATAGATGGTACTTCATTTAACGTCATATTTATTGAAGTGTGAACAAAATTAAAGACATCCCTGAAATAATAAAGCAGTGTCATCCTTTGTGGGTTCTACTGCCTCTCCTTCTTATCCTTCGGCAAATTTGAGTTAAGGAAGATAAGTGATCTTACTTTTGCGTCTTGGGACGACTTCTATCTGATAATAATAGTCCTGTTTTACAGAATACTCCTTCAGACTGATGTTCCCACTAAACAGAGCTTCTTCACCATGTCTTTGGTAAGGCTATGGTCCACCAGGGCCCGGCTTTTCCACCACATCAGAGGATCTGCATTTATAGGGAGAAGATGCTCCTCCACTTAATCTCGCATCTCCACTTTTTTCAGTCTCTCCTCCCCGATACAGCGGTAAATGTCTTCAATCCAGTCAGTCGGACTCACTGACATCTCCTCCCCTAAGTTAGGTGCACACATAGCTGCATTCATTTGAATGGATGTGCTGCGGACAACTCAAACTCAAAGATGTCATTCATGTGTAGGTACCATGGACAACTCAGACTCATGTGGCACGGGTGACACATGAAGGCAGTGTGGGCAATTTGAATATGAGAACGGCTCGCAACAAATCGGTTCTTATCATTCACTGAAAAGAGCCGTTCAAAAGACTTGACTTGTCCGCGAACGTCACACCTCTAGTGCCTGGGGGAGCGAGCCAGAATGGATAACAGCTGTGAGATATCAGTGCAAAGTAACACGCCATAATGTTTTGTGATGGACACAGCCACACAGGGTAACATCCTTACAAGCACACCATCACCTTATTAGTTTCATATCATATTATTTTTATAAGTTTGGTTAGCAGCACATGGTTTTCAGTTGCAGTTAGTCATTTAACATACACAGTTTAGTTTTTGTATTTCTTTATTTTTTAATCTTACATTGTGATATAGGTGCACATATATTAACAGTGTAGGGTGACAATTAAATTATTTGTTTTGTAATATTAATCCTTGGTTCTTTTGTTTGAGTTAACGTGTTGAGTGTCCTGGTACCCTCCTGATGGGGGGGTGGCTAAGGGTGGAACAGAGTTGTATAACGCAGCCACCTTGTCAGAAGGAGCCATGGACTGTGTTGGCATGGGGGGATTTAATGTTATCGGGGCTTCAGTTGTATTTAGTTATAGTGTCCATTTTGTTTTCCCTTTGTTTGTTGAATGGTTTGGCCAAGCCACTATATATGTTCCCCTTTGTCTCATTTTGTTAGGTCAGTTTTCATCAGTTTGTTTGATACCTCAATTTGTGTTCTCAGCTTTAGTTGCGATTATTTTTGAGCACAGTTCTGTTATGTTGACCTCTTTTATATATTTACTCATTAAAACTATTGTTTGTAATCCTTTTTTGAATAATTTGGGGTAAAGAAAAACCCACACATGAAACTTTAGTCTTGTCTCCTGGTAACCTTACTGCTTGGTCCCTGACATATTTCAAACAGTAATTATTTAGATTACCTGTTACTGGAAAATAATGACGGCGTTAGTAACGCTGTTATTTTTAACATTGTTATTCCCAACACTGAATCTGTCCACCTCGCAGGTGTGGCATATCCAGATGCTGATTAGACGGCATGATTATTGCCCAGGTGTGCCTTAGGCTGGCCACAATAAAAGGCCACACTAAAATGTGCAGTTATATCACACAGCACAAGGCCACAGATGTCACAAGTTGAGGGAGTGTGCAATTGGCATGCTGACTGGAGGAATGTCCACCAGAGCTGTTGGTCATAAATTGAATGTTCATTTCTCTTCCATAAGTTTCAGAGAATTTGGCAGTACATCCAACTGACCTCAAAACTGCAGACCACATGTAACCACACCAGCCCAGGACCTCCACATCCAGCATCTTCACCTCCAAGATTGTCTGAGACCAGCCACCCGGACAGCTGCTGCAACAATCAGCTTGCATAACAAAAGAATTTCTGCACAAACTGTCAGAAACCGTCTCAGGGAAGTTCATCTGCATGCTTGCCATCTTCATCTGGGTCTTGACCTGACTGCAGTTCGTCGTCAAAGCTGACTTTAGTGGGCAAATGCTGACATTCAATGGCATCTGGTACTTTGGAGAGGTGTTCTCTTCACACATGAATCCCAGTTTTCCCTGTACTCAGTTTTCTTTGGTCTTTTAAGAAATGCTAAATGTATCTACAATAAGTAATAAACATTGTATTCTGCATGCGCTGGATACAGTGTTTTCCTTTTTGCTGTGTAATGACTGCTCTCTAGAAAACTGTAAATGAAAACCACATTACTGTAAAACACTCAAATCTTGTACATCTTCAAATCAAACTGATTACTGATTCACTCTGCTTCAGCATTGTGTCTTTGTGCAGCATCTGTCCAGAGGGCTTCATCCACATCACAGGTAATATTGTCACTTTCCAGCCAATGAGGAGAAAAATCCCTCTGTGTCAGATCCAGCCTTGACAACACAACACACTTACATCACTACAGACTATCTCCATTGCCTCTAAAAGACTTTCCCTGGTATATGGGTTTGGGTCAAAGATGTTTCACTGCCGTGCAGAGAAACATTCTCCAATTAGTTTCAGAAAATTGTTGTATGGTGGATATTGAACCTCTCCCGTATCTGGACATTGTCGCAGACCACAACATAGATACAATCCTCTCCCTCTCACATTGTTTCCATCCATTGTTGGAGTCCAGTGCACTCTGAACTGGCTTATATCATGTGCAGCTGGTTTGAAAATAGTGTTCAGTTTTGAGTGGTTGTCTTTACTTGCTGGAAACTGTGCTGTGTTTGTGTGTAATGTTTGCCTCCTATGTTGACCATTTTGCAACTCGTGTATCACAGTGAGAAATGTTTTTAGTGCGACTGTGTTGAGTTGTGCAAAAAGTGTGCTAGAGGTGTGAAAATTGTCTAAGTATGAGAATCAACTTCAGGTTGTGACAAGAGTGATTGAGTTGAGAACTGCCCAGTTGCGCAAACTCATTTGACTCAGAAAATGGGGTTTAGTGTTTTAGCAATTCAAAAAAACTGTCAAATGTCTTGGCTGTTCTTTTTTCATAATCAATTATGGAAATATTAAACAGTATTTCAGAAACAATCACACTTATAGGCTTTTATCATTAGCAAGCAGAGTTGATGGAAAAAGGCTGCCACAGTGAGGTTGTGTTTTTATTTAGGTTTGTTAACCATGTAAATCAGGTTAGTATGCTATGGGTGGGTTCCTGCTGACATACTGCTGAAGATGGCGTACTGTGATTACGGAGAACAAAATGAATCTGTTCTGTCAGAGTATATACTTGTCATAGACAAACTGTCTTTTGAAGAGACATGCATTTCGAGACCTAACTGTGGTTCTCCAGTGGAAAACACGGTGATTTTGCTCCCATTGCAAAAAAAAAAAAAAAAAAAAATTAAATGTAAGGATCAAAGGCCTGTTATTTTATCACACTTCCATCAGTTTACTGTTGAAGCCACTCCTGCTTTTTGAATGGATGCCCAATTAAAAGTATAAAAAGAGCACTAGCAAGAAGGAGCACTTCTGCTCAGAAAAGCATTCCTTTTAGTAGATGGTATTCAGCATGCAAGGTGAAAGACTTAGCCTCTCCTTTTTGACAGTATGTTGGTTGATGCTTTCAAATT
Organism: Sphaeramia orbicularis; assembly: GCF_902148855.1. Lineage (NCBI taxonomy): Eukaryota > Metazoa > Chordata > Actinopteri > Kurtiformes > Apogonidae > Sphaeramia > Sphaeramia orbicularis. The sequence continues at coordinate 46,792,016 of NC_043961.1, read as the reverse complement.
CTGTCCTCCTGAACATATAGTCATTCATTTGAATATGAGAACAGTGGATACAATGCAATTGTTTTAGCCAATGAGTTTGTTCTCATGCACAAAAGAACTTTGGTTAGGTGTGACTCTTCTAGCTGTAACTCTCCTGCAAGAGCTAGCAATTCTCAGGTTTTTTGTAATTACGTTTCTCAACTTAAGGAAAGAAAAAAAAACAAACATTTGCTTTAAATCTGATCATCTTGTGGCAGAGTGTGAATCTCTGGGACCTTTGACACCTGATGGCCAATCCACCATCCTTCAGAAATCTGATGAATGCTTTAAGTCTCTCATCTTTATTGTATCTGTGTCACTCAAAGAGAAAGTTGAAGACAAGTGTCTTGTCACAGTGCTGTTAGGCACCGGTGGCTCACAGTGTTTAATTCTCACCAATATCAGACTTGGACTCACATTTATTGTCATTTGATCACAGACATGATCAGAACAAGACACAGTTTCCCATCTATGGTTTCCTGTTGATGGTGTTGATCATAGGATGTGGCATTGCAGGAGGTAAAGTCTTTCCATTCCCTGATAGCACTGATGTCCTTGACTCAGTCAGTGGTGACATAGCCCAGTGTCAGAGTTCAGCTTTATAAGCAAAAGCTAAAATGGAACTGTTGCAGTCATTGCTAGCTCCTGTCTTGTTCCACAGCAAGTGCTCTGTTGAAGACAGACAGAAGAGATTGAGCCTACGAAGGAGTTAGGTACTATCACTGAGTATGGCACTCATCAGTACCTAAGCAAGTGATGAACCTTAAGCAATGTGTTTTGTTGCCTCTGTAAGTGGCGTTTCTATAGAGTTTGACAGGACATGGTCATCCGATTTTGATGATGGTGTGAATATGCAAGTGGGTCTCCTGGTCAAATGGTGCCCACATTTAGGAAAGAGCATGGTTTTCCAGTTTGTTAGTGCATCATCCAAACATGTGATTGCGGATGGTTGGATAAAACCAAGTCGACTGTTCAGCTTTTGATAATAGTGATATATTTTGTTGTCATTATCTTAGTTTGTGTTGGGCCTGTGTTGCATTATTTGTCCATTCCTTTTGATGGTTTGTCTGTGTTTCCACATGGTTCCTCTGTCCCCACTGATGGCCACTGTGTGGGACAATCAGATGCGGATGATGGCTGCCATCTTATGTGTTACATCTCTGGGAGATTTAAAGCCAAAGAGCCAGAGATGTCAACACTGTAGTAGTTAAGTGACTAAGGTTTATTACATCACTGAACTTTGTTCATTGTCCTGTAATAACTAATGTAACTAACTTATGTAGTGTAATAATAGCACACTGGGTACCGTATGTTCCAAATAGTATTTTGTGTGTTATGGGAGGGTCTGGTATGGGCTATGGATTTGCTGTTCTTTGTTTTGCTCTCTCACCTGTCTGTCACTGTACCCACCCTGCTGCAGGTGACAGTGCCTCCACCAACAGCTGATCATCTGCTGATCTTCAAAATAATAGCTTGAAGGCCAAACCCAAACCCTAACTCTAACCTCACAGGTGTGGCATTATCAAGATGTTGGTTAGACAGCATGTTTATTGCACAGGTGTGCCTTAGGCTGGCCACAATAAAAGACCACTCTAAAATGTGCAGTTTTATCACACAGTGCAATGCCACAGATGTCACAAGTTGAGGGAGCGTGCAATTGGCATGCTGACTGCAGGAATGTTCACCAGAGCTGTTGGCCATGAATTGAATGTTAATTTCTCTACCATCAGTCTCCAAAGATGTTTCAGAGAATTTGGCAGTACATCCAACCAACCTCACAACCGCAGACCTCGTGTACCCACACCAGCCCAGGACCTCCACCTCCAAGATCGTATGAGACCAGCCACCCGGACAGCCACTGCAACAGTCGGTTTGCATAACCAAAGAATTTCTGCACAAACTGTCAGAAATGTCTCCGGAAAGCTCATCTGCATGCTCGTCATCCTCATCGGGGTCTTGACCTGACTGCAGTTCCTCGTCGTATCTGACTTGAGTGGGCAGATGCTCACATTTGATGGTGTCTGTCACTTTGGAGTGTTCTTTTCACAGATGATTCCCAGTTGTCACTGTAAAGGGCAGTTGGCAGACAGCGTGTATGGCGTGGTGTAGGTGAGCAGTTTCTGATGTCAGCATTGTGAATGGAGAGGCCCATGGTGGCAGTGGGGTTATGGTATAGGCAGGTGTATGTTATGGACAACTAACACAGGTGCATTTTATTGATGGCATTTTGAATGCACAGAGATACCGTGACCAGATCCTGAGGCCCATTGTTGGGCCATTCATCCACGACCATCACCTCATGTTGCAGCATGATAATGCACAGCTCCATGTTGCAGGGACCTGGACACAATCCCTGGAAGCTGAAAGCATCCCATTTCTTGCATGGTCAGCACTCCCTGAACATGTCATGCATTGAGCATGTTTGGGATGCTCTGGATTGGCATATACAACAGTGTGTTCCAGTTCCTGCCAAAATCCAGCAACTTGGTACAGCCATTGAAGAGGAGTGGACCAACATTCCACAGGCCACAATCAACAACCTGATCGACTCTATGCCAAGGAGATGTGTTACACTAGGTGAGGCAAATGGTCGTCACAACAGATCCTGACTAGTTTTCTGACAGCCCCCCCCCCCCCCCCCCCCCCCCCCCCCCCCCCAATACAATAAAACTACACTTTTAGAGTGGCCTTTTATTGTGACCAGTCTAAGGCACACCTGTGTAATAATCATGCTGTCTAATTGGCATCTTGACATGCCACAGCTGCGAGGTGAATGGATTATCTCAGCAAAGTGCTCACTGACACAGATTTAGACAGATTTGTGAACAATATTTGAAAGAAATTGGCCTTTTGTGTACATAGAAAAAGTCTGAGATCTTTGAGTTCAGCTCATCAAAAATGGGAGCAAAAGCAAAAGTGTTGCGTTTATATTTTTGTTCAGTGTATTTATGCTTCAGTTTCCCTTTGGTCTATTTCACCTGGGTTCATGTTACTTCCCTCATCCTCTGGACCAATGAAGCTTTACAAAAACTGGCCAAATGTAGTTAAATTCACCATCATAAAAATATTTTTAAAACCATACTCTAGTGATCATTGTGTTTGTGAATAATTTGGAGTTTTAGGCCCAACTGCAATTCACCCCTTGGCCCTCCCCCTACCCTTTGGCCCTTGCACTTGGCACTACCCCTTGAAACGGAGTTGCAAGGGATAGGGGTTGAAACATTCTCATATGAAATGAGACAACCCTTCGAGACCTGTTACATCATCAGCAGTCATCGATGCCGATATAAACAGATGCGACAACTTTGTTTCTGAAAGAATTCACCATGCTGTCAGCAGCTGTAACCATCTCTGCTGCATGGACTTTGGTCATCTTTTTTGCGTCTATCAACTGCAAACTGCAGAAATGCAGTCTATAACACATTAAAACTGTACGAAATGGTCGATCAAATGATTAAGTTGTTTGCAAAGAAAATACGTACATTTGTGTGTTTTTTATCACACTGCTGCACTGTTTGCTGTGTTTATCTCCATCTTGCTGATGATTGGAACAGAATTGTGGGAGATTTCTCATACCCCTCCATTTGTGGTGTCCTGAAAAATCTCTGTTTCAAGGGCCAAACAGCCCTCCCCCTTAGCCCTTCCCCTCTGACTAATCAAGAGTTGGGACATCCCTACCCCTTCACATGAACGTACAAAATGGAGGGGTAGGTAAGGGGCAAGGCCAAGGAGTGATTTGGGATTGGGCCTTTTAGCCATTTTACTTCATTCATTTGATATCTACTTTATATATATATACTTTGGCCAGAATGTAACCTCTACATAGCACTATTCATGAGCAGAAACACTTTTATTTGTATGATTTCTATCTTTTAATTTGCCTTATGCATACAGCTCTGGAAAGAAATAAGAGACCACTGCAAAATTATTGCTTTCTCTGATAGGTATGTGTTTGAGTAAAATGAGTGTTTTTGTTTTATTCTCTAAACTACTGACAACATTTCCCCTACATTTCAAATGAAAATATTATTTAGAGCATGTATTTGCAGAACATGACACACGGTCAAAATAACAAAATTAAAAAAAAAAAAAATGCTGGTGTTTTCAGATCTCAAATAATGCAAAGAAAACCAGTTCATACTGATTTCTAAACAACACAATACTAATGTTGTAACTTGGGAAAAGTTCAGACATCAATATTTGGGGGAATAACCCTGATTTTCAATGACAGCTTTCACGTGTCTTGGCTCTCCACTGTTGCTGTTGGTGGACTTTATGCAGCTCCTGGCAGAGAGATTCAAGAAGCTCAGCAATGTTCGATGGCCTGTGACCATTCATCTTCCTCCAGAAGTCTTCAGGAATTTCATGTTTGGAGATTGGGCTGGCCACCAGATGGGGTCTTCATCTGGTGGTCTGTCATCCACACCTTTATTGATCTAGCTGAGTCCAGGAGCATTGTCCTGACAGAAAAACCAGTCCTCAGAGTTTGGGAACATTGTCAGAGCAGAAGTCCAGTAGTTTTCAATAGTTATTTTTTGATTCCAATTACTTTTGCAGTACTAATAGTACTGTTTCGGCCTATTGAAAGGAGATAGTGATGTCGACAGTAATGGTGTTTACACTTCTCCTTCTTAAATAAGACATGGATCAGGTGTTCAAGTAGAATAAGGTGTGCTGTGTTGGAATTCAACAGACACAGGAATGAAATGGCTCTCATACATGCAGACATGATGATTTCACAAGAAATTGCAGTGGTCTCTTAATTTTTTCCAGAGCTGTATTTGTAACCTCTTGTGCTTACAAGAAAGAATATGTTGCAGTTCTTATAATCCTCCACACGTGGGCAGACAAGTGCTGTTGTGATGGGGCCCTGACACCCAATCACCCATCAAACCTTATGGAGGAAAGAAAGAAACAAACAAAAAAATGCATATATTGTTCATCAATATTATCAATACAAGAGATGGAGGAAGAACTCAGATCCTTTCTTTAAGTAAAATACTGCAATTATTATTTAGGTACAAATACCACAAAACAGAAACAGCAGAAGGTCCTGAATTGGAAATGTTACGCATATACCAGTCACAATGTATTTAAGTCTTAAAAGTAATTGTGTTCATTGAGATAAACAGATACTTTCAAAGTCTGATATTATATGAGTTTTGGCTTTATCCCAACTGAATATGGTTTACAATATGTTGGAGGAACTGTGTAATGAGGCTTAAAAAGTAGTTTACCACTAAGTCCAGGAGAATAGAAATACAAAGATGCATAAAATGAAAGTAATGGAAGCCTCAGAGTACTGAGATGCAATAGACCTACATAAGTAAAGGTACTTAACTACTGACTAAGTTTTGAGAAAAAGCTTGCCTTGTATGTCCTGCTGATAGATCTACATAGAAATTGTTTTTTAAAAACAATTCATTTAAATAAATAAATAAATCACAAACACATGGGGTTGCATTTTGTAAAAAAAAAAAAAAAAAAAGAAGAAGAAGAAGAAAAAAAAAAGGGTCCGTCATACAGAAGCTTCTTGCCATGTACCTGACCTTTGTCACAGTCAATAAGGCCCTGGATTCTACAATGTGTTACACCAACCTTTCTTCCATTAAAACAGCTCATGGAGTGTGTATAGCCTCATCAGCCTATGAAAGGGAAAAAAGTCTGATGGAAATTGTATTCTTCTTCTTCTTCTTCTTAATATCATTATTATTATTATTATTATTATTATTATTATTATTATTATTATTATTATTATTATGTCATTTCTCAACTGAACTGTAAGAGGATGTAGAGATAGATGGGATTATGTTTTGGGCGGAATTGAAGAGTTTGACAATCAAGCAAACCGAGGACGTGACAAAATACATCAGATATACAGTCGTCATTGATCTAGGTCAGTGAAGACTGTCATTCACCACGTGAAAAACCCAGTGAAAGTACTCGGACCTATGCTACGGTGATTATTAGAGTATCTCATATGACACCACACCTGTAATGAACTGATCTATTTTGGGATTTTATGAATAAAGTTTGAGGACTCATATGAACAAGACTTGGCATGACACAGAGAGCCATTCTTCTCCGCCTGTCTGTCTTTCACGCTCCACATCCTGCAGTAATATGCCACCTTGCAGAAACATGACGGAACGTGTTCCAAATACCGCACTGGTGTCCCCACCTCACAGCCTTAAGCAGTTTTGCACGTTTTCAACAGTTCACTTATAGTGGCTGTGAATCTCGTCAGTCTCAGTAACTGGGTTAAAGGCCACGCGATTTCAACTTTGATCGGCACGAGTGATGGTAAATACCGCATGCCGCTGCGTGGCACAGAGCGCAACCTGTTGGATACAAGTAGGTTACGGTATCATCAAATCCAATTTATCATAAAATCGAATAAAATGCAGTTGTTGGTGCGTACAAATGAGAACCTGAACCAGGTCTAACCTTGACTGTGCTGATGTCATTAGTCTTAAACTCATTGTGTTGTTATAATGACTCAGTAACCCAAGTGCTTGTTGCGTGTGTTATGTGAATGTGTGTGTTGTGTGTGAGAGCAGGACAGACAGATGCGTTGCCAGTAATTTCCTCAGTGCCCCGATGCGCTCATTGGTGCGTCCCTCCAACGTGTCACCAGTTTTGGTGGATTACCCCAGATATCTTCACCATCAGGAGGGTGAAACACCACTCCTTTCTCTCAACTCCTGCTTCACGGTGTCCAGCTGCTAGCAAGAACCTCTCATCACTTTTTGGGACACCTGTCCAGCAGACAACTCAAGAAAAAGAGATTTTAACGTCTTTATTTGAACTTTTACGCACGTCGATCACCAAAATGCATCGTTTTACGCCGGAGCCGAGGATGACACTGTCTTTCTATTCAGCGTTTTTAATTTTGACACATTTGCTGAGTGTGTTTGTCAGTGGCTCCCCAGGCTGTGCGTCCTGTGGCTTACAGGGGACGGACAAAGATGCAGAGGAGACGCTGATGGTCGAATTCGCCAAGCAGCAACTTCTGGAGAAGCTACATCTGAAAGAGAGACCAAACATCACTCAGACGGTGCCACGAGTGGCGCTCCTCACTGCGCTGCGCAAGCTGCACGCAGGGCGCGTCAGGCAGGATGGGACTCTTGAATTAAACAACAATTTACCAACCAAAGACCAAGGCTATGAAATAGTGAGCTTTGCAGATATAAGTAAGTTTGTTTTACGCCACTAATATTGTAAGGACTTTTATAAACACAGTACATTTTGTGTGCGTAAAATGTTTAAATGTGAAGTTTCCGTCTGCCTAATAGTTGGGATTGTTTTCCCATAAAAGATAAAAATTTACAATTTAACACGGTTGATATTAAGTCTCAGTATAATGTGGATGCAATTCGTCTTTTATTCTAGGTTAAAGTCTCCCTTCACTCAAAATGAAGTCTGTTTTTTATTCTCATTTAAAAGTTTGTGTTTCACATCTGAATAAGGGCAATTTTTACAGATAAAATTATGAGCAGAGTTTATGATATTGTTAATATTCTGATGTCGATTTTGAGCTAATATTCAACTTTTATAAGTGTGGTATGAAAACTTCAAACCATTACTGCTCATACACCAAAATATAACTTTTAGGTAATGAAGACACATCTTGTTTCTCAACATTAAAGTTCAAAATGAACATGTATTGACGTTTCTGTATTTCAATGAGGAGAAGTAGACGAAATGTTAGTTTAACGATTTATAATGACATTGAATATTTTTGTGGAAAAAAGATATTAGAATATTATTCACCGGAAGTGTTTTTATTATACCTTTCAAAATGAGTGGAGGGGATCTTTAGTATATAACACTGTCTATTAGAAAGACAGTTAGTTTGACTTGTCCACCATTTGGCTTAACCACTTATTATGAAGCTGTGTCTTATGAGATTGTGTTAAGATGAATTCAACTTTACTTGTGTGAACAGGTTACACTTTTAGAACTAACTGATCATTGTGTTTTTTGAACTATCATTGGTTCAGATGAGACAAAGACCAGTGAGGATGCCAGCCTCCACCTTGCCTTCCAGTTTCTGCAGGAACATGGCCAGAGTATCCAGGTCCTCCAGTCGTCTTTGTGGATTTATGTGCGTTCATCTGAGGATCCTTACAGGAACTCCCGCCTTGCTGCCAGAGTTTTCCTTTCTGCAGATAATGGCCAGTTGGGCTCTAATCGCTCTCTGGTGATAGAAAAGATGTTGGAGGTCCAGGAGAGTAACTGGCACACATTCCCCACCACTCGGATCCTGCAGGCCTTTCTGGATGGTGGCCAACACCGGCTTCACTTTGAGGTCAGCTGTGAAGAGAATGGCAAGAATCTGTGCTCCCTCCATGGCAGTGCTGACACCCCTTACCAACCGTTCCTGGTGGCCCAGGTGCGCCTCCGTGATGACCACTCCAAACATTCTATCAGAAAGCGCTCACTGCGTTGTGGTGATGACGTGACCGTGTGCTGCAAGAGAGACTTCTACATCAAGTTTAAGGATATCCAGTGGCATGACTGGATCATTGCACCTGAAGGCTACCATATGAACTATTGCATGGGACAATGTCCACAGCATCTGGCTGGTTCTCCAGGTATCGCATCATCATTCCATGCCACCGTCTTCAGTCAGCTCAAAGTGAACGGCATCAACACAGCTGCATCTTCATGTTGTGTCCCCACTGAGCGTAGACCTCTGTCCATGGTGTACTTCAACTCGCAGCACAGCATTGTAAAAACAGACGTCCCTGACATGATAGTAGAGTCCTGTGGATGCACATAAAAACAAGTTGTGTGCTCTAAATTTGGATAAATGCAGAAAAAATATCTGTAGATTGCAGATGAGCAGATATAAACATATATACAAATATACATTGACAATGATTTGAGACACATTTAAGTATTTTTCTGTCTTGGAACAGAATGAGAATGCTGACCAGAAAATTATACATTCTTTTACATCTAAATGCTGGATGTTTAATATCATTTCACATATGCTTCCAAAACAACTAGTTTTTATTAATCCTTCCTGTAGTTTGTTTGCTTTGTCTCAAAGTAGATGCCGAGGTGTGTTGAAACAGACATAGAATTTGTTGGTTTACATGGCCATGAAATATCACTGTAATGTCACAAACACCATCTCAAATTTTTTTCTTAAATTGTCCCTCAAAATAATAAAAAAAAAATTGTAACTCCAAACCATTTTTAAATTACTTTTTTAATTTTGTACAGTACGTTCAGAGCAGAGTGAAGGGAAAAACTCATCCTTTCAATTTCAGTGCCTAGAGGCAACTGAGTTCATCTAATCGAACACTGCCTTTGCCTGTACAGTGTGTCAGAGGCATAAATTAAACAATAACACAGAAACAAGATATGGCAAAAAAGCTGTTACATTTGTGTAAATGTTAAAAATGTAAACCAGTAAATCCGGTCTGGGTTGATTCAAGACTCAATGATAGTTTCTTTTTGTTTGTTAAAGTTTGCAACCCATACTGAGTGCAAATTGATTAACCTGAAGCCTTCACTTTAGTGTGCATTATAGCTTCTTTTTTTTTTGGTCATGTATATTATTTATTTTGCATTCCTCTTTTGCGGCTGAGATTCAGTTCAAAGATGCAGTAATCTGTTTGGTGGATGTCAGTAAATTGGGAGCAGAACTGCTGCATTTCAGTGTCTTCTGATGCTTCTTCACATGCACTATGCAAAATGCAAGCATATTTTCTTACGCAGAACTGCTATTTTTCTGTGTGTAATCTACATCTTTTCATAATTTAAACCAGAAACGCTGCCATTTTTTAGCCATTTTAAAACAAGGCCTTTTGAAATAACAAGGAGGTCCTTGATTTAAAGTGTGCCTTCTTTTGTCTTTTAATGACAGTAATGAGTGCAACTGGGACATTAAATACCATGTAATAATGTTTTCATGCTTAACCGTTCACTTTGAGTCTTTTCATGCGGACAGTTGTTTGTATTCCCATTCTGATACTCTTGACTTCTGTTCACATTACGTCCAACCTGTGAAATCAGTCAATCAGTTTTAACTGGCCAAATATGCTCGAGTCATGTCTGAGTATGGCCGATGCTGAAATGTGTGGGATCAGCATCTTGACTGTATTATTTACACAGCTCTGCTTATCAGTTGGGTAATAGCAGTTCTGACACCATATGAACTCAAGGTCATTTCTTAGCTGCATGAGCAAACATTTAGGTATTGCCACAGTGTCAGGAAATGTGAAGGTCTGTGAAGTAGGCTGGCCACTGGGCATGTGCTGTTGCACGTTGGCATTTATACCTGTCAAAGTCTAAAGTCCTTCGGGGTGATGTCAGAGTAGATGCTTTCAAGATGATCTATGAAACATTTTGGGATTTTGAAAATATATCGCTTGTATTCGATTTGAAATGAAACCATTGTTGTCTACTACTTTTGCATACAAAAGGCAAACATAATATCAACAACTTATAGTCCTATTGTTGGTCATTGCAATTTTGTTTTCTTCATATGGAAATTCCCATATGAAAGAAATAGAACATCTAAAGTCCATAATTCTGAGAACAATAGAATAGTAATAAAATCCTGGACAACCACTATCACATCATAAATATTCACACTGGGCCATACTGTTATGATAAAACATGTTTGACATGTGTCCAGGCCTTTTCTCTTTTATACATACTATATTTACAGTAAACAATGAGGAAGACAAAGACCTTTTTTCTGCTCTTGGTGGTAGATGTTCCCTTGTGGGTTTAATCTTACTGAACTGGTAAACAGTACAGCATGTTCGTGATACACAGGCAACATTTGGTTTTGCCAGAAAATTAAAGCAATCATCTTTCATCGCTTTTCTGCCCAAATATTCCACAAACATATTTCACCATTGTGTCATGGCTTTACTTTTTGAATCTTCAGAAACTTGTTTCAGCGATGGAGTTTTTTTGTCTTTTCTTTTGTTTTATTTTTTTTTTATATTGTCTTGTAAGCACTTCCTGTCCATAAGCTCAATGCGACATTGAGGTGCCATTGTAACATAACTTCCTAAGCACTTTATTACCCTACTGTATTTTTGGAGCAAATTTTGTTTTACTTACAACTCAGGTGGTCACAGCTTAAGTTTGTAAGTACAAAACAGAAAGTTGTATACTTGCAGAACATCCAGGCAGTATACAGATTCAGGAATTTTTGTAAACTTGTAAATTGTGAAAATGGAGCCAGAATTGAAATTCTGTCTCATTTAAAGAAATAATCATATCTTTATTTTATTTTTTTGTATAATACTATATTTTGTGCTAAATGATTTGTAATAGTACTTAAATGTAAAATGTGTGTCACAATGTCCTAAAGTGTTATGATTACAGCCAAAGTATATTTTTAATAAATAAATTAATACTTTATTCAACATCTGTTCCTGTGATATTTGCTGTAAAATCCTATCTGTGCTCAACCTAAATAAAACACATACAGGGAAGAGTAGTGCTCCTTTGAGAAGTCATACATCTTATTTCTAGCCACTACCAAAGTCAAAAGCACATACAGTACTCCATACTATCTTGGAAACACATTAGCTCAAGGGGAAATGCATATTTTCATATTTTTATGTTTTTGTTTTTTTCAGTGCTAAATTTTGATCTGTGATAAGCGATTTAAAATGACAAAAATAGTGACTTTTAGAAATACAAATTGTTCTAATACGTCAATATAAGTTAAAAGAATTCTTTGCATGTGAAAGCCCAGATTTCTAACCTTTGTCAACATGAGAAACAAAGTCTTGTCCATGCAATCCTGTTGGTGCAGCCTGTAAGGCAAAGGGCATGCTTGTTCATACAAATAGACGATGCAGTTTTATGGACCGTCTGTGTTTGATGTGTAAACAGTTGTCACATTCCCTTGGCAGGTTTACATCATTATCACACATCTGTATTCAGCTACAGTATACCGTAAATCAAATTATCTCTAACATTTACAAACTGGAATAAGAAAACTACTCCACATCTGCCTTTATAATATGTTACATTCAAGCCTATTATTCACACTTTTACACATGTAAATAAAACACAATAAACCATAAACCATTGTGTTTTTTGAACTGTTATATGAAAACCATCTCACTGTGAATGTCCGAGAGATCATTTGTTAAAATCACTGACTTGCACTTTTATATAAACAGTGTTTCTAAACATAATGTCCTCTTTTGCAAAATTTGCCACTACCCACTGTACAGCCAACAGCTGTGTGCATGTTACACCATCAAATATGGACTATAATCAGGAAGCAAGGGTAGACTGCCACATCACACTTAATAATAACTAATAATAAAATAATAACAACTAGTGTGTTTTAGTAATTCAAACTTCAGAAGGGACATTTTTCATGTCTCTAAATATAAAGTAACTGCTGGGGTAAATAGTTATTTATAATATCTGAGCAGAACACAGCATTAAATCATATTTATAATAAAAGTATCAAGTGCACTTTGACTTGTATTTCATTGTGGACATATACATGTGTTTGTCACATTCACCCTGCAGCGCATTAAAGAAGTTGCAACACAAGGAATCATAGCATTCATGAAAGGTCTAATCTTTTCAGGACTAAAAATGATCCAAAAATTGCCAGATTGAAAACAAATGTTTAAGGAAATGAATATAACTCTGTATTGCAGAGCTTGACAAAGGTAATCCTGACCTAGATGAATGACGGTTCTTCATGCAGTGTCGTCTGAGGAATCACGGTGCTCAGCTTAGACTTGCACACTTGCCTTTTGCACACTGAGTGCATATAGATTCAGATTGAATGTTGTGTTTATTCTGCAACGGGGAAGCTTTAATATTCATATCCCTTTGTGTCTTTCTTTGAGGAACATTGTTTTCAAATATTTTAAAACCTTTCTCAAACATTTGTTGACAAACTGATGACCCTCTGTCCAACCGTCATGTGTCTTTTGGATTAAAAGTTTACCATCACCACCATCTAAATATCTCCATTTGTACTGATGAAATGAAATTGCCCAGACAAAATACATTATGTTCATATTGTCCACAATGAAGTATAAGTCACATGGACTAAAGTAAACTGGTTTAATCTTTTTTTTAGTTTACCTACTCTGAAGTATTTCTTAAGGGGGCTTCTAGCCTATGATGTTAAAAAGCAAATCCTGTGAACATTCTAATCTCCGTCCTCAAAATTAGTTTAAAATCAAAAGATCTGAAGTTTAAGCTAAAGTGGTATCTCAACTGCACAGTATCTGCCTGACTGATAAATGTAGTTTCACATTATTTTGAGTTAGCTGAGAACTCATTCAACATTGACATGTCATCCATCTTCATATTTTTGAGTATATATACAAGGGGACATATTTATGAATCAGCAGTACCTCTTTATTCTTAACACATCCTAAATATTTGGTCACTTGATTATTGTGAACTTGAACATAATAGGAATAAACATAATGCAGTCAGACATGAAGTAAAAGATGCATAAACAGTGTGTTTGTGACACATTATTGTGACAGCTAATGACGATGATGATGGTGATGATGATGATGAAAATTCATCATAATCAGTCTGTCGGCAGGTTTATGGCCCATAACACATAACCATCCATACAATACAATTACATACAATACAGACAGCTAACTTAGCAAAAATTTTCCTTTCGATTTCTTTGAGGATATTGTGATTGCATTTCTTTCAGCGCTAGCCAGTCTGAGAATGTTGGAGGCAGGTAGCTCCTTCCATTAGTCATTTGTTAAGGACCAAATACTTTTCGTGTCATTAGATTTCATATAGTTTAAGCTTTGGGCACCCTCTTCTGGAGTGATGGTGAACTGTTGTTAAAATGTTTCTATCTGTATAACTCCTTTTTCAAATAAATCACATAAATGGTCAAAATTGGCAACATGGTATGGAACGGAAGTTTCTAAGGAACGTGTTAGGCACAAATGTGGAAATAACCGCCACTCAGTGAAAAGCTGGCAAGCAGTTACTTGACAATGACAAAAGAACAATCTGTACGCCAGGCTAGTTACTTCAGACCTAAAGGCTGAGCATCTCCTGATTCAGAGGACATTCAGGCTGAAAGATAATTGATGTCCATGCTGAGTGTTAGGGGAACATTAGATCATGAATTTATTGATTTCTCACCAATGACTACTCTGAAGCCACCATCAAAATGGATGGTTCAGACTGTAAACAGTACTACCAATTTATTTAATAACAATAGTGTCACTACAGAAACAGCTTCTGTTTGCTTTTATAAGTTCCTCGGTAAAGGTTGCCAACTGTTTTCAGAATCAGAATCGCCTTTATTCGCCAAGTATCTTCAAAAGAATACAAGGAATTTTACTCTGTTTTTTTTTTTTTTTAAATTATGCTCTTTCTGTACAACATAATAAACAAGTACTAAAAAAAACACAACAAAAACAGAGTTTAAATGAGCAAAAAACTTTTTGTACACAAAAGTGTCTAAACATTTAAGTCAAGTAGTGCAATTAGAAAATGTGCAATGGAAAAAATGTGCAAGGAGAAAGAAAGAGCAGACAACAGGTTGAGCTTGTACATGATATATGACATTTCACTGACACAAGTGATACAAAGGAAAATTTAGCCTCCAGTGTTTTAGGCTAAGGTTGGATTCTATTAGTAGATACTAAATATCATATAAAAAAGGTATGGCTTTCTCTCACAGTGGTTAAATTACATTTTGTGTGTGTGTGTGTGTGTGTGTGTGTGTGTGTGTGTGTGTGTGTGTGTGTGTGTGTGTGTGTGTGTGTGCGTGCGTGCGTGTGTGTGTGATTTGTGTCCTAGGTTTTCTCCAACCTGCACTTCATAGATTCAGGGATGATGGGTACTAAATGGCAGATGTATGAACACAAATAAGTCTAAATTCTTCACCTATTGAGTCAGAATAGGTTCTGAGCAGGTGAAGTCCTGCTCGTGTTTCATTTCACTGTAATTTATCAAGAACCTCCATTAGAGGCACTGGCATGAAGTTCTTTAAAGATTAAACATTCTGTGATTTATATTTGTGCAAACAAAACCAAACACCTGAGTTTTCTTAAAACAAAACAAAACAATCTCTGTCAATTATTTATATGACAGCCACTATTTGTTGAACATCCATCATCCTACTGGGCACTAAGTTCACAAGACCTGAACAGCATTTTGCTTGGATGCTTTGCTCCACTCTCTGAGCTGCCTGATGCTTTGTTTCAGGCCTCACATGTGCTGTATTGGGTTCAGATCAGGCAACATGTTAGTCCACTACTTCGAAAAGACTGTGGTTTGGAAGGAATAATGCTGTTAGTCACAATGTGCTGAAATGCAGTTCTTTTGCAGGGGGTAGCCTGTAAAAGAAGGAATCCATGAAACCATCAATGAATTTGAGCTTTCCAGTACCAGCAGGTCCAAACTACAAGAAATCACCAGCACTGGGGTTGTACAAATGAGGGGGCTTCAAAAAGTCAGTGGAAAAAAAAACATAGCTTTGACATGGTTTAAATCACATTGCCCTCAGTTTTACACAGATGGACTTAAAGGCTGGTAGCAATGCTTGCAGATGTGTATTGACCTAGATGGAGCATATGTTGAAAAATAAACATCATAATTTAAACTTTTTTTTCCAAATGTCCTTTTTCCACAAACTTTTTGAAGCCCCCTTGTACTGTATCCCATCAGATGCATCAAGTACAACAGGGCAATAACCCATGGTGTTGTTCCAAGCCACTCATTGTGTTTCTGAAGGAAAATCCCAATCCAACACTTGTGGGTCCTGAAACACAAGGTTCAAGAACGTCAGGTGTCCAACATCAGATAGCTCAGAGCAGAGTGTAAGAACATCCCAGCAAACACCTGTTGAGCTATTGTGAAGCCAGTACTCAACAGGATTCCACCTGACTGTGTTATAAGGCTATACTTACTTTTGCTGCCAGTGTTTTCAGAAAACTCAGTTGTATCTTTGTTTTGTGGAATAGTTTTATTTAGGCAAAATAAATCACAGGATGGAAGATTACAATCAAATCATTTCAAAAGTGCAAAGGGTGTACACACTTCCGGGACATGCTGTAGCTACAACACACGGTCATGCAGAATGAGGCATTAATGAATTCTTTATAATGACTGAGAACCAATAAGCTACAATGACAACATGGATCTAAATAAGAACAGGGAATATTTATTTACTTCTAAAGCACAAGTGAAGTAGACCAGGGGCCTTTTGTTTATGTTAACCATCAGAGTATGGGTAAAAGCTGACTGAGGAGCACGTGTGATGGTTTCAGTGCATGAGCCTGCAGGCAGTTTAGTGTTTACATGTGAGCAGGTGAGTACACTTTGACTCCAGGAAATAATTGCATTACCCCTCCTCGTGGAAAGCACATAGCTGACCTACTCTTTAAAAAATAAAAACCTACTGACTCACTGATACACTGACACACTGACCCACAGACCTACCATTTGTGTGCTACTAAAGCCCTAATCCTTCACTACCCCCGCAATCCCACACAAATCCTCGGGGGAGGGTTAAATAGTCAGGCTCGTCCCTCACATGATGTCATGACAGGACAACCTCGGAGAGAAAATGGTCTTACACTCTCTCCTTTCAACTGTTCGTGGGTACACGGTAAATAGCAGCATGAGGGCAAGTGTTAAGATTAGTGCATGAACAGATACATGCAGTAATCATTGCCATACTCCATGTGTATGTCCTAGTTTTAGGAGTTTATGACATACATATACTTACAACATGCTGCTAAATATTCAGAAAGCAAAGCCTGACTTTAATTGTAAATACGCAACAACGCTCACTGTTGTTTCCGATAAATCAAATCCCTGAGATCAATTATTTAATTAAACAGTCTAAGAATTAGGCTAAGTGAAGAGGTTCAAATGTGGCAAATGTCAGCTTTAGTTAATCAGTTAATCAGTTAGTCATTCAGTCTAGTATAAAACAGAAATAAATAATATATTTTTATTGGTCTTATTTCATGTTTGAATATAATAGGAACAGTGCAATATTAGCAATGTAGTTAAATAAAAGCACAAACTTTATCCACAATGACAGAGTACGTCAAAAGTGCAGAATGATAATTAACACACAGTGTATATTTTGTATCAGATGTATATTGTATAAGCTTTCAGTTAATCTCAGTAATCAGTTGAGCATCAAACTATTATTTTGTGAAGTGAAAATGTAAATGATAGACTTATGTCAACCCCTTTCTCAGGGCCTACGTCAGTATGTTGCAATCTTGCTCCGGTGTACATGGCACTTCAAATAACTTCTAAATCCACAGGCTGATCCCATTACGACAGACCTAGTTACCTGTTATATCTCAATGTGTTACATCAGAATAGCCTTGTTACAGAGCAAGATCCTGCATCCTCAATGTGAACTCAACCTACAAATCCACGAATCTGCGGTGGAAAAAAAAAAAAAGAGGTCATCTGATTTCATAGTTTCCGTGGAAAAATTCACTTTTCCACCAAATGCTACTACATCTGCTACAACCACAACTATAACAGAAAACAATATTTACAAATCTGATTTCTGTAATGTACTGAAAATGACCACCTATGAATGTGAATGTCATTATTATAACTCATCTGTCATTGACACAAAAGGGAAAACATTTAAGAACAATTTAGTTTTTTTTAGCTTATTTAAAATATGCAATACATATTTCATAAATGATCATTTCCAGAGAATATTTGTAAAATTTGTTTCATTTAAAATTCATTAATATTCATTTAAGGGCCAAACAAGCAGGTGGCCTTATTTGGGCTGGTAAACTGCCAGTGTTGGCCACTTTCACACTCTTTAGTTTTTGCCACTTGGTGGCGTTGTAAGGAGTACGAGGGTCACACATTCAGGCGTGGCACAGGAAAAATCCAATTAAAAGGATTCCTTCTTTACTGTGATTATGCTGTTTACTTGATCACGTTTTACTCCAAGAAAGTCAGAATCAAACATTGAAAAATGAAGTTGGCTATAGTTGGGTGGGTAAAGGCACCAGACACATCTGTACTCAGGGTCTGCACAGTCCTTTAGTATAGTGCTCAGGACATTAATAATTGTGGTAATCTCCTTTGAGTATTGGATACGCAGGTTATCTTTTCAGTTTTCCTTACAGCTAAATTAAAGCAGTCAAACATTTTGCACAGTTTTAGATGGTCAGTTACTAAGGTGGTTCACATGAAGTGGACTGACTACTGTGATGGTTGTTGGTAGTTGAGTATTATGATGGCCAGCAGAGAGCACTAGACCTTTTGTCTGGAGGCATGGACCTTTAAAATTGCAGGTTAATACGATACTGATCAATACCACATATACACATATACATATAACCTCTCATGAAAGATAACATCTCTTTCAAGCAAGTACGGAATGACAGATCTCTTTGAACCAGATACAACCATGAGATGGAAGACCACTTTAAGGTGCAGCAGTTTATCAAATACACTGTCACTCATCAATTATATCTCACATGGAGTCTGACCTATTTGTAAATGCCTCTAAAATTTAGTTTTGGGATTTTTAAAAGGTCCTTTTGACAAATTTTTATTTTTGTGAGGGGGAAAGCAACTTTTCTTTTGGGCCTCATTCTAACATTGTGACCCTACAGTCCTTCCAGTAGCAAAAGTGTAAAGGCCTACATTAACCTTAGTGAGTGTGTAAAGACAATAAGAAAAATGATTTCAGTATGACTCACTGACGTATTCCTGAAGATATCAAGTGTATACCACCCAAAGAGTACTGTGTCCTGGCATGTTGAATTTCTGCAGACAAGTTGATGTTGTTGAAATAAAGGAGCAGGCTAGTATCTGTCTTCCAAGTCTGTGCATGTTGCAAAAATGGAAAAAGGACTTCTCTATGAAGGATCTGTTTCATAAATATGGTAAACAGTGATAAGAAAAAAAGACACAATAAGTATTTGGCTGATCAATGGTAGAAAAGCAATAGCAACACAGTGTTGCCCAGCAAAGGGAACCTGCAAATATATAAACAGTGAGGGTAGGAGAACCTTGCTGGAAGAGGTATTGTCCCGATTCAGTTACTGAATGATGTAGTCCCCTTATGTTTTACATCACAGTGGCAGAGTGGCACAACATTTCTGGGCTTTCTTAGACCAACCCATTAGCTAAAGTAAAATTGTTATTGTATGCTTCTGCAAACCGCAGGTACACATAGTTTCAATGATTCTAAAACAAAAAAAGTGCTTCAATTTTACTATAGCAGCATTATGGTATTTTAATCATTTTTGGTGCTTTTCAACTATGTCTCAGAAATTATGTTCACTATGTTGTCATTAACTGCTTAATTATATTCTGTTGCCTGAATATATGGAACTCATGATACAAATTCTGCTGCTTCATGGCATGGTATTCTCATTTGCGCTACCTCCTGTCTGTTGTGGACAGGTTGTCTCACATAGCCAGATCTTTCTTTACATTTTGTTAGTGCTATGCCAGCACTAGAGATAGGTCTAACTAAACCCATTGTCAGTGGGATAGGAGAATTGATCACAGTCCTATGAGGTGGTACTAAACTAAGGATGTTCCATTGCTGTATCCTTAATTTAGTGCCACCTGAGAATACAGAAACAGTGTCTTTCCAAAGAGTTTCTAGGGGGGGACAAAGTAAAACACCACAAAGAACCAAACAGATCTACCTTACACCGTGTTCCAAATCTTTGTCCAAGCCTTCCATTTTCACCATGTAGTTGTTTACTCTGAGGTTGCTGTTTCACTCAGTATGCCAGACTTTGAAAAGACTCTCAGGCAGACTGGAGAATTAGAGGAAAAGGCTGACTGAAATGGTCACCCAAAGGCAGGTCTATTCCCTACTTCTGCCCTGTAAGATTCAAGAATGTATCCTTCTATGACAAATAAGGTCAGGATGATTTTTATCCATGATTTGTAGGAAAGTGCGACGGCAATATTTTATACTCCAATTGGGTCTGAAGAAAAAATTCTGAATAGAAGACATGCATACATTTCTGCCCAATGTAAGATGTGTTTCCCAGTGCATGAGTCTGTAATTCCCCATGAAGGTTAAAGTAAGGTCAATAATAGCAACTATTCACATCCAGTGCAAACCTTCCAGATTAAACACCCAAATCTATCAATGTTTGCAATTTGAGTTTCCCTCTTAAACCACACTTAGATCAGGTCTATAAACCTGCAGAGGACAAGGATTCTTTGGTAAGCAATCAGCCTAAAGCAATCAGAGTTGGCGCCTCAGTCTAGTGCCAACATATCATGTACTTTTTAAATGCCTAAGAGCAGTTTCATCTTGAAAAATGCTGTACCTATCAGCTTGTGACAAATTTATGCTTCTT
Organism: Sphaeramia orbicularis; assembly: GCF_902148855.1. Lineage (NCBI taxonomy): Eukaryota > Metazoa > Chordata > Actinopteri > Kurtiformes > Apogonidae > Sphaeramia > Sphaeramia orbicularis. The sequence continues at coordinate 46,771,662 of NC_043961.1, read as the reverse complement.
GATTCTAACAGTCCTTACCTAAGAGCTCAGACTTGGAGTGCAAGATGGCAGATTTCAAAGGGTGAGCCAGATGACAGCATGTCTTTGGTAAAGCATGGATCTAATAAACATGACAAGACAACAAATATATTAGCCCAAGAAAGCATGACAAAATCATGTGCTAAAAGCATTTACACTTCAGTTCCAAATGAAATAAATTAGTGGCAATTAAAGATATAGTTAGCGGAAAGTTAAACATGAACAAGCATTCAAGGAATGGGGTGTGCCTACAAGACTGGAGTGATGTACCATTGGAAAATGTGTTATGGTATTAATGCTGGGAGCAACTACTTAGATGTTATAAGTGATTATATGCTGAATTTGCAGCATATTGGCTCTTATAAAAACATAGCTTAAGATAAAGAAAACAATATAGAACACTGAAACAACCAGATACGTTAGGTAGTGCTTTCTCTCTTTCTTGGGTCAAGGATCAGGAATCCATCCATACTGAGCAACAATTTTTTATATGTACAGTACATTCAATTTTTTTAATCACAAATTTCGTGATAATGTGTACCTATTAGATGTGTGATACATACCTGTTGTAATTGCATCTCCATGACTCTGAGGCACACAGATCTGCTGGAATGACATCTGAGCAAGTGGAGAGGAGGTACAGGTAAATGGACTCTTGCAAGATCCTACAAGAGATGTGCAAGACACATATATGTGCATTGTTGTACTCATCATTTTTAGCCAATCAGATGGTCAGAACTAATTCAACTTGCTATTTATGAACAGTAGTGGCTTGTCAATAGAGGGCGCTAGGGTGCCACCCCACCTGCCTCACATGAAGAAGAAGACGATAGGACTCACCTAAAATAATTTTACAAAAACATTAATATTTAAATAAACAAGCTATACATGATAAAGCCCGTGAGTACCCTGTAAAATCTGAATTCAAGTGTGATTTTAAAATGATTTTGGTCGTTTAGTGAGCAGTCAAGTGACATGTTTCCTGTTTGGCACACAAAAAAATTGTGTCCAAGGACCACTAACAGGAATACACATGCCCAAAAAGAATCAAGACTTTTCTTAGATATTCAATCAGTGAATCGGTCTGTAGGTAATACTACTGAGCTGTGTTCAAGCAGCTGGATAGTTCCATGGGTACCACGACTGGACTCAATGCAGGAGGCTGGGGTTTGGATCACGGCATAAATGGTATAATTGATAGATTTTAGCCCTTACGATGATTTTCTATTTTTTTAATGCCATGCAATCTACCCACACAACCTTCACCAGGCCCTGGGAAAAAATATAGTTTTTAGAGGAAAGTCCAATGTAAGTCTGTGGGAGCCTAGGCTTTTTGGAGCCAGGTGGAACCAAACCTAGCAGCTGTCAGCGGCTTTGCAATTTTAAGATACTCCAGAGTTGGCTTTGTTTTTGATGTCCTTGCCCCTTGGCTTGGACTTTGGGCCATATGCAGAAAGTTATGCAAGGCTGTCTTTTCAAAAAACAAAAGAAAAACATAAATGAAAGACAGATGAAGTCAACCCTTTTAAGACTATAATTATAACAGGCCACCTTTAAGACAGATAAAACACCAGTTTTCTTTTTTTCCCTTTTTTTCTCTTTCTCTGTTTGTTTTTTTTTGTTTTTTTTTAAATCATATTGCTTATTGTTAAATGTAATAATATAAAGTCAGCTGCAACAGTCGCTGGCATTGATGGGAAACAACACAAATAAGACACCTTAAGCGGCTGTTGAAGTATTTTTTTTCGTTGTGATATTGGTGCATTTTTGGCTTCTGATTATCCTTTGCTAATAGATAACTAGGATGGCCTGAACAAGAAATAGTCACTACCTGATGATGTTTCAACTCATTTTCCTCTGCATCACTGAGTCAGATCTGTTCATGGAAGGGAAAATTGGGTAGTGGGTGCCTTAAGTATATTTCTTGGTTCTACCTTAGGAGGGACCCAACACCAGAACTTTTGAACTCTACACACTATGGCTTTAAGTTCTGTGACACTCCGAATGGCAAAAATATCCACTCTCACTGATCTTCTAATAAACGTCCCTCTTTGTTTGGGATTTAACAACCCTCCAACTGGACATTATGGATTTTTAAACTGACTATCTCAAAAAAAGAGGTGGGATGTAAGGAAGTCTTCTAATGAGGACAGGGGCTGTAGGATTTAAATAGGCCATGATCCAGCAGGAGCTTGCATCAGCACAGCTCAGGGAATTAATGTCACAGTCCGTGTTGTTCCACCTTAACACTCACTCAGGTCTTACCACACAATTTCCTGTGTGGACCTAATTCTGTCAAGGAAGACTAAACAGAATCCGTCCAATCAGGTTATTGTAAATTAACAGCCCACAGATGTATTGTATCAGCCAAACAGTTCTGCAGTGTTTTAACTCTTCCCTAGTGTTTGGACTGGACTGAATTCAATCTGTTGGTGATTTTGATTGTTTTATCTCATTGTTTAATATCCATAGACTATCATAATATTTGCTAGTAAATCTATATTCAAACATTAAACAGTTAGAGGTTGAAGATCCTTGCCCCCTTATATCATATGCACCACACTGAGTAAATCCACCCAGGATTCAGATTCGTTTGTGTCATCAGTTGTTTTTTAGTTGCCTGTGTTGGAGTGAGTGTGTACCAATACTTCAATAATCAGACAATGAATGAACAGAGTGTACAAATCAAACCTTAAGGTATATCATCATCTTAAAATAGTGACCTAAGTCCTAAAGAAAACAGAAACAAACTGAACCAAATATAGAGCATGTGATTTTTTTTTTTTACTTTTTTTCTCCTTTTTTCTTAAACTTGAAAAATCTGACTTAAGCTATTATTTTAGGAGGGTAATGATATTCAAAACTGATTACACAAATGTCAGTAAATTATGGCAGATTAAGAAATGATGTACATTTCTAAGGCAGGCCTGTCACAGATCTATCCTACTGATAGCTGTGACAAATGTCAGACTTCTCCCTGCAACCTGACCTATATGTTCTATTCATGTCCAATGATCTTTTCATTTTGGCAAAAGTATTTCGACATTATATCCAAAATGCTTTCAGTCACTGTAAATACTTCTCCACATATTGCCATATTTGGTTGTCCAGAAGATTACAACAGATACAATTCTAACCAATTGGATGTTATCGCTTTCACTTCATTATTGGCAAGACGGCACCTTCTCCTTCAGTGGAAATAATTCCTGTACTCAATGGCTCAGGGATGTTATGTCTTTCTTAAAAATAGAAAAGATTAGATATTCTTTAAAAGCTGTTCTCTCTAAGTTCTATGGTAAATGGCAGACCTTCTTTACTTTCTTCAAATCACTTCTATTCTTTTCTTGTGATTGATGGACCCCCTCCATTCTTTATTTTTTATTTTTTTAATTATTATAATAGTTCTCTTTTTCTTTTTATATATTTAATTTTACTTAATTATCTATTTTGTATGTATGTTTTTATGTTTGTTTTTTTTTTATGGAGGTTTGCTTACCACTTGTATACTTTGCTTTGAAAAAATTATTTTTGTGTGATGCACAAACAAGAACTATGACATTTATCTATTTGTCAAATTTTTATTTCCCGAAATGTAAATTTTCTGTCTTTGATGTGCCATATTTTTCAATAAAAATGATTATGTAAAAAAAAAAAAAAGAAAAAAGACATGACATACAAATATACTCTCAGTTTAGTCTCAGCAAGACAATGAGCCTGATCATAGATGATGTCATGCCGCATAAGTATGTTTTTTTTTTTTTTTTTTCAGAGCAGTAACTGCTCTCATTTTTGAGAAAATCACAAGACAGTAATTTAAAAAAAAATCTAATAAAAACAAATAAAATACTATTTAGTTAATGAATTATTTTGATCATAATTTGATCATTTTTGTAAAAATGGTTTAAAGTGGATAATTCTTCCATTTTTATGCTATTTTTTAACTAATTTAACACACACAGAGCCACCATTACTCTGGGTTCTGACTTAACGTAAATATCTTATATAAAAATAAAATAAACATAACGGTATTACAGTAACAGTATTATAATATCTTTAATATTTTGTTTTGTTGATATGTCGACCTCTCAAGGAAAATATGACTGATGTTTAGATGTGTAATTTGCATATATACTGTACAATTGCATGATCCAATACATACACACATGGCTTTAATGATGATATACATAGTTAATTCAGCTTTTCTTATACTGTCCAAATAGACACACACGACATATAACATATATGAGCATCCACACAAAAGACATCAGTTCTTTTAGGTTACCTCAGTGATGAATTGTAGATTCACATTTCAGCTTTACAGTGCGTCTTCAACTGTTGAATAAAGACAAAAGCTCATATAAAACTGTGAGGTGAACTGTCTCTATCCAGGTATGCATTATGCTTCGAAACACACTTCATAATATTCTGAATATGGAGGTGTGTGACACTGTTTAAATGACTGTATATGACCCTGTACTGTTTTCACTGTGTTTTGGCTCACTCAGTTCTTAGTCTTGTCTGATGCTGCCCTCTGGTGACAGTGATTTAAAATGAGGATTTTCTTTCTTTTCTTTTCTTTCTTTTTTTTTTTACCTTCTTAAAGAAACATTAAAACAAAGCAAAAACACAAAAAAAAGAAAAAAAAGAAACTGTTAAACATCAATTGTACTGACAAGAAAAAAATGTATTCACAGTCGCATGTTGAATACATCAGCTGAATTTATTTATTAACTTTCTTTGGCCTTACTAAAGTATTTACAAGAGTTTACAGTTTTATTACAGATAAAGTTTAAAGGCATGTATAAGATCCTCATTTTAAACGTGTGTATCTGTATATATGACCTGCTAATATTGAATAAAATATTTTGATAAGAATTATTGAGAAAATGTATGCGGGTTGAGAGAGAATGGCATAGACAGAGACATATGTCTCTATTGAGATGATAATAAATTTATATCTTATTAAATAAATACCTAACCTGTCATTCTTAGGTATCCCTACACAACTGTGAGGTTTGGTTTGTATCAAATATATTTCTTTTGCATTATCATTGAAAGGTAGTATGAAAATACATAATTATTAAGTGATAAAAAAGAAAGAAAAAGAAAAAAAAATGAACATTTTATCTTAAACTGTTAATCTGCAGAATATTTTTAATTATAGAAATTTTGCTTTTGTTTATGCCTTTGTCCCATAAATTATTCAAATAATGTTAATCGTAGCATGTTCTGACTCAGCCCATCTCTTGTTTAAATTGCCTGACAGTTTAGTGTGGGTAATCCATTCAAAACAGTACTGTGGATTACATTTACTCCAGACTGGCCAACTACTCGAGCCACTACAGCTACACACTTTGTTATAAAGAATATAATGATCAGGACAGAAACATATAAAAAAGCAAATAAACAAACAAATAAACAGAAAATCTAGAGTGAGTTCACACTTAATAACAGTACCAATAACAATAACAGAGTAAATCTACTAATGGTAAATAAAAAACATGTACATGGAAAGAATGTTAATTAGATTAAATCAGGGCTCACCAACACGGTGCCCACGGGCACCAGGTCGCCTGCAGGGACCACGCGAGTCGCCCGCAGGCCTGTTCTAAAAATAGAACTAGTTCAGGGTTCTCCAACACGTTGCTCGCGATCTTGGTTCGCCAAGGGTCACTAATATAAGAACACAAAGTTGATTCGTCATTTGGTAGAACAGGTCTAAATTTCCACCCAATCAAATTTACAAGTGTCCCCCTCCCGAGATGAAATGGTCAACTAGCTGTCAATCAAACTTTAGCGCTGGTTTGCTGCCTGTCATTGGAGAGGGGCGGGGCCCAAGATGAGCCAGATGCCAGGCAGGTAGTGGGTTTAGCCCCGCAACGATGTCGGCCAAATGTAGTCAGGGAGTTATTTTCACCAACGATGAGGCACGGACTTCTGTTTGACAAATGTGAAAGACGAGTGTGTGTGTGTGTGTGTGTGTGTGTGTGTGTGTGTGTGTGTGTGTGTGTGTGTGTGTGTGTGTGTGTGTGTGTGTGTGTGTGTGTGTGATCTGTGGCGCGTTCTGGAAGTCAGTAAAAGATGCAACGTGGAGCGGAATTTCACCAAAGTTCACAGCAACTGTTCTGGAGATTCTTCAGTGGGAATCAGCCTCCGTACAGAGAAGGTAAAAGAGCTGAAAACTAAAGTCCAAAAACAACAGTCCATGTTCATTAAACTGACCAAGGCCAGCGCTTCAACAGAGGCATCAGTAAAGTGGTTCACATCCTGGACAAGCGCAAACATATGTACACTATCTGCGCATGCGCTCAGACAGCTGGAGTCGGACCTGAACAGGTGCCTCTGCGTTTGACTCCAGTGTGATGACTGTAGAAGTGACGGGGTGGTGGATTTATGTGCACAAAGTTCTGGTTTTAATTAATATGTTTTGACAGCATATGTGAATTTAGAAAAGGTCAAATCCTTCAGAAATACAGCAGCACATGCTGGTGAAGTTTTATTGTGTGAGTGACAACGTTCCTTTTCACAATTTCAAAGTATTAAAAATGCACATACAGGTGTGTATTATTTGTTTTTAGTAATTCTATAAAAATATGCAGGATTGTTCCATTTCATCATTTTTGACATAGTATTAAAATATTTAGGAATACAGCATGCAAATGCTTGTATCTCTTTTTTCTACTTTTGATTTTCTTAATTAAAGTAAAATAATAGTTTCATATTAACACTTTTTAAGTATTGTAAATGTTAAAATAAAGATATATAAATAAATAAAATAAGTGAAGAGCACAATGTTACAAACGTATGATACAAAATATGTGTATGTATGAAAAATAGCTATGTAAATAAATGTTGCTCCGGCAACTTCATTAGGTAAAAGTAGCCCACAGAAAAGAAAAGGTTGGTGACCCCTGCTCTAATAGAACAGTAACAGACTGTGGATACTGTTGCAATAAATGAGGGAAATTCAGTCATTTGGTTGCTTGAATATCCAGTGAATATGGTGACTAAAATCTCATGTTAACAACTACATTTTTAATTTGCTGAACACTGAATGTAAAACAACATAAATGAAGAGAATAGGGTCAAAGATAAAATAAAGAAATATGATCAGTGTCATCCATCCAAAAAGAGGGCCGAAAAGGCTGTGAACATGAATATAAAAGCATATGCAGTAAGGTCATTGCATTTAGCAAAAACAAAAAATAATTTAGATAACTGAAGAAAAAAATATGTTTGCACAATATGGAACTTTCAGTTAACAAGGATTTCGGAAATCATATTTGATGTCATGCATTGTTTTGTTCTTCCTTTTCCAGTATCTTTAAATCAGTGCTTTCCTCATAATATGCAATTAATTCATACTGCCACTAAAAGTAAATTTAAAACAAATACATGTAGAAATAATGAATAAAATCAAAATGTAAATTTAAAAATCTAAATAAGATTTTAAAATAATTACTAATAAAATAATTTAAATGTCTATATAAAAAATACTTGCACTTGCATGAATTAAAACTCAACAAAATTTTTCAAAAAATAAGCAAAAATATATATAATAAATAATTACAAAAACTAATGCTAATCCTGGTGTGCAGTAGAGACTAAAAATGTGCAAGCAGTGCATTGCAAAAACGATCCGAGTGAATGCACAATCCATTCTACCAGTGCAATATTTCTACGCAGCCCTTACCTGTCCTCCAGACCAGAGTTTAATGATGGGACACGCTGCTCCTGCAGACCTGCCGCTGCTCCTGCAGACCTGCCGCTGCTCCTGCAGACCTGCCGCTTCTCCTGCAGACCTGCCGCTTCTCCTGCAGACCTGCCGCTGCTCCTGCAGACCTGCCGCTGCTCCTGCAGACCTGCCGCTGCTCCTGCAGACCTGCCGCTGCTCCTGCAGACCTGCCGCTGCATGCTCCTGTCACACCTCTTCTCTCCTCTTCAGTCTCCCCCTGTCAGTGTGTTGTGAGGGCCTGAGGTGAAACCCAGGGTGTGTAGGGAGCACCCTTATATGTAGCACTGGCAGAGCTGCAGCACTTGGACCCTGGACCAATGAGAAGAAAACATGTGCAAAGCACCATCTGCAATGGAAAAACAAATCCTGTAAAAGATTTTGTGGATTTTGCTGCATGGAGGAATGGTGTCCAGCTGCCCTGAGTCTTAGTGACAGATGCTTTCTCTCCCTCTCACTTGGCTAACATGCAAGTTCCTCTGTATCCTCCAGTGGCCTTAAACACTCCAAACCTGGATGATCCTCCACCTGACACCCACAGAACACTTTCTGTAACTTTCAATATTCACTAAATCAGAGTTATTGACTGACTTTATTCTTTAGTCATTCATTATCAGAGAGGCAAACACAAATCTGAAGGATGGCATGTTAAAGTACAAACATTTTTTTCCAATATGGTTCCAAGATGTTGAAAGACAAAGATACACACACTCATTCACCACAAAAACTTTTAGCTTTATTACTACATTGTAGTTTAAGTGTTAACCAAAAGACATGTAACAAAAACTTTCAGTATTATTTAAATGGGCATGCCTTAGTTAGGAAACAGAAGCATTGTTCACACTTTGTTGTGTTGCATTGTGGTGTGTAAATAAGCATCTCATTATAGCTCCTGTGTTGGCTTTAACTAAATGGCTGAATGGCTTTTCCTCTGACTTGTTACTTACTGTGCCTCTAATCTGTGTTTTGAACTGTAAGCTCTCGATGAGCTTTGAGAGGGGACATCTGTAACTTTTGTTCTTTACTCAGCTTTTCATTCACCACCTCCTTAAACAAAGCTGATTGCTTTTTATTTCTGTATTATGGATCGTAAAGCTATGCTAATCAATATTTATAAATAAGATGCTAAAAGAGTTTGTTATTACTGTTTAATAATGGTGCAGAACGATCACCACTCTGCAGTCCCCTCGCGTCCAGAGTCTATTTTAGATCAGTGTCTTGGTTTGCTGGCCTGCAGATCTCTGCTCTCCTTAGCAGGCTCATTTTTTGAGGTACTAAATTAATAAAACTGCATACTGTCCAATATTAAATTCTTGCTTCAGAGTATTTGCCTTCTGTGACTCTTATGGCCTTCCATTAAATGTCAACAAAGCTCTTGTTGAAATAAAACAAACCTTTATTCTCCCTATTACATCCAGACCGTACACCATCCCTGTAACACTGTTTTAATTTTTTATATTTATTTTGATTATTTATTACATTCAAACTGATGTATTTGAGTACACATTTTCATTTTTTATTGTTTTACATGCCTGATTATACATGTGCCTTATACATTTTAAATGGACCGTGCTGCATGCTGGTGATTCTGCACCTAAATAAAACCAAAAGACTGGTTAATTCATTCATGGAAATATGATCCAAAGTTAGAAACTAGTTGGTAAAACATAGTCTAGTTTTAAGCATATAAAACTGAACCAGAGAGCTTGTTGGAAACTGATGGAAGCTGCACTTTTTTTTTTACATTCTCTATATTTTCATTTATCATGTGTGTGGTTTATTTTATTTTTCTACTTCCTAAAAAAAAAATATATATATATATATATATGTGTGTGTGTGTGTGTACATATTTATTTATTTATTTATTTATTTATTTATTTTTTGTTACTGTTATTGTTTGTCTCCAGTGATCTGAGAAAAAAATCCTTGTATGTGAAAATGTAGTAGACAGTAAATCTCATTCTGATTTTTGATGCATAGGTTATGAGTCAAAAACCTCACTAAAGACTTGTAAGTAATTCATTGTAAAAGACTGTCAGGTGTGCAGTTATCATTTATGACCTCACTCAGACAACCTCTATGTACTGTAGCAATATCTTATGTGTTTGTAAAATGAGCTGTTATGTAGAGCATTACTTCAGTTTGCTTGTATTTTAAGTGTTTGTCATTATGCCAGCTGAAGATGTAATTGGTAGCTGTCTACTATTAATGCACAGTCTTTATTTAGAATAATCAAATGTGCTAAATATGAATGAAATGTTGCCGCACAGTCCTATTTAGAACGTGTAGTTTTTTTGAGTGCATAATTTAAGAGCACCAAACTGAATTACTTATAATATGCTGCAAATCTTAGTTGTGGCTGTAACTGATGCTGAGATTGAAGAATTGTAAAAATGCAAATCTCCCACAATTCAGTGCGACCCTCTATCATTGCACTTGCTGGATTTGCTCACGTGCGTAATCCCTCCCATTGATAATCTGAAGCCTGTGTTGGATCTTCTGTGCAGTCAGATGCAGCATATGGCTTCAGCATCTGCAGGGCTGATTTACATCCAAGAATATCCTGCTAGAGCAGTGACTATATTGGGACTAAAGCCCACGACTCTCATTGACAAAATCTGATTTAACCGCAGGCCGTATGTTCTCAATGGACTCCTGCGTTTAGTTCAGGTCACCAACTGTTCACTGTTCTTTGACTCAGCTTTCATTGCCAAGTCCAAGTAAAAATGCTTTTACGCCAACGGATTTGAGTTTTTTTTAATTGAATAAACAAAAATGAAGCCTTAGTAACAAAGCTTTTCTGTTTAACGCAGACTGGAAATCACCAGTAAGACCTCCAGTGGTTGAATGTAATTCTAGTTCTACTGAGGGACTATTCCAGGGATTTAATTTGATTTTTTCACTACATCTTAGAGGCAAATCCTGTGCTTCTTAACTCAACTACCTGGTTCAGCTCATCTGTTAATCTACAGCATATATATATATATATATATATATATATATATATATATATATATATATATATATATATATATATATATATATATATATATGTATGTATGTATGTATGTATATGTATATATGTATGTATATGTATGTATATATATATATATGTATGTGTGTGTGTGTATATATGTATATATATATATATATATATATATATATATATATATATATATATATATATATACACAACAAAAAACCCACAAAAAACAAATAATGTTGCTTGTTGTTATTATTGTCCTAAAGAAATCAAAGGTGCATAAAGCAAGAAATGAGATACAAATATCCGATAGAGATCAGATATAGTATATAGATTTGTAGTGCAGTGAGCGCTGCACAGAGTCAAAGAAAAAGGCACAAAACAAGAAGTTTAAGATGTGCAGTAAAATTTGTGACCTAATTTGCATGTCACATGACCAGTGTCACATGATGCACTGAAGTTTAACTTTAACACTTGTGGTTTTAAGTCCTCATGGAAAGTCTAAACGTTTGACATTATCCATGAGATAAATATAGGTTCTACCTCTGACTTATTCTGATTGTTTTTTTCAACCTTGTGTGTTTCTGCAGTTTACCAGTTAGCCACTCATTGTGTGTCTTTTTTTTTTTTTTTTTTTTTTTGGGGGGGGGGCATTTTTAAAAATCTTACGGGAGTAGTTGTTTATTCACTTAATAAGGGGAAAAAACTTTCGTCAGATCCTTCATGCACCACTGCCATCAGAGTCTGCAACAACATAATCTGATGATTCATGAATTGATTATTGAGCCTTTTTCTTTTTCTTTCTTTTGATCTGATGGGAAAAAAAAGTGAATTTTCCCTTGAGGATTAATAAAGTTATTCTTCATCATGTATTTGTCACAGTCAACAGATAATGACATTGGAGAGATATGGAGAAAAGGGTTATGAAAGGCGGTTTTGTTAAAGTAGATGTTTGTAAAGGTGTTGGATAAAGGTAGGGGCATGCAGTGGCGGCTGACGAAATTATGTTTTGTTGGGGCACAGTATCCAAGCCAGTTTTCAGATGCACTATAATCACGTATCACCACTAGGATACACCAAAATACACACACCACTATTTTAAATTATTGATTTAAAGTGAAATAAAAATAAAAATACACAGTATTCTTCTCTGTAAGTACAGCGATGTCCCTTAGTTCAGAAGATGGGACAGGGGTGGACTGACCAGTAGGACATTCTGTCACAGTCCAGAATGGCTGTGTGATGTGGTGAATTTGATGTGCTTTTACTGTTAATGTTTTTAGCTTTTATGTTTTATTGTGATTGATTTTATATCTGTACAGCACTTTGATTGAAAGCGCTTTACAAATAAATTATTATTATTATTATTATTATTATTATTATTATTATTATTATTATTATTATGAATCAGACAAAAAATCTGATCAGCAATATTAACAGCCGTCTGTGTCTGATGTGGTGAATTAAAAAACATCTGATAAGCAATACTAACGGCTGTCCCACCGACAGCGACGGCTGTCTGATGTGATGAATCATGGGCAAAAAGAACGTGAAGTTTTCATGATGATGAAGACTGCATTCAGAGTTAGTGCAATCCAACCTGATGTGTTTGGGGTTGTCAAAATGCATACGTGAAACACCATGAACAACAAACAAATATGGAAATAAAAGCGTCACAATTCCGTGTAGTCTGTAAATATTTAACTCATTTCCAGTGTCGCTTCTGATATGC